>NC_137959.1:47932574-47994741 GCF_963924665.1 Micromys minutus
CATGACTGTGGCAAAAAATGTTCTGCCAAGAGGAATTGGAGAAAGGAGATGTTTGTGTTGGCTCACAATTCTAAAGGATACAGTTCACCACGGAGGCAGGAGCACAAGACAGCTGATCACATTTTATGTGTAGTTGGGAAGCAAAGAGAGATGGATGTGGTATGCAGCATGTTCAAGATCCCAGCCCACGGAGTGGCTCCCCACACTCAGTGCACACTGGACATGACATAGACCCCAACACAGAACTACACTCACAGGGCCCCAACAGCATCTGCATGCCTTCCGTGGCCTCGAGGTCTCTGCTCCCAACTGCTTCTGAGATTTCCAGTCATTCCTTGTGAATGGCGAAATAAGCCCTGGACTTCCTTCCTAGAGGTTCTTGTTCATGTTAGGCCTTGTTCTGAGCCCTGTGTTCTTAAAGTTGGAGTAGCTGCCCTTGTGAACTGCCTTTAAATCTAACAACTTGAGTGGGAACAGCACCACGAGGCAATGAGAGGTTAAGTAGCTTCCAAGTGCAAAGAACTTTGAAAATAAATGACTATTACTCTGTTGGGGCTTTTACCATAACTGTTGGTCATAGGTGGCAATGAAGAATAGATTTTTAAAAATATATGGGAGGTAGAGAGAGCAGGTGGTTCACAAATAGCTTCTGTCTTGTCGACATTTCATGTGCCTATGTGGGAGGGCTGACTAAGGCATCCTGTTCAACCGTGTATGAGTTGCAAAACAAACAAGAGGTATAAAATACCACCCATAATCAGCACATTTTTCAAGGGAACCCTCACTGTACAAAGCAACATAGTTCCCAGGCTTGAACCCAACCAATGTTTTTAGCCTATGGTATAACTCTTACAGGGTCTGTAACACTCAGGCCTTGGTGTGCACCTCCTTAAGAGACCTGCTTTTATTTCATAAGTGTCACAAACCTTAAACCCCTGTCAGGGCTTCTAACCCTCTTGGGAAAGTCTGTGGTTTGTGTTAAGAAGTGTCATGTTGTTAGTAACATGGTAACTTCTTAGTCCTGAACAGAGGACATCTGTGATGGTTGCCCTTGATTGTCAGCTTGATGGGATTTAGGATCTCCGTGGAAACCAGTCAGTGGTTGTGTTGTGGTAGATTTTCTAGATTAGGTTAATTGGTGTGGAAGGATCTATAGTGAATGTAGATGGTGCTGTTCCTTGTGCCAGAATCCTGGATTGAATAAGATGAAGAAAGCAAGCTGAATACAAGTAGCTCACCCATTCATTACTCTCTGCTTCTGACAGTGGAAACAAAGTAACCAGCACAAATAGCTCACCCAATTCATTACTTTCAGCTTCTAACTGTGGATACAAAGTGACCAGCCTCCTTCTGCTCCCGTCATCCTGTCTTCCCTGACATAATAAACTGTATCCTCTCAAACTGTAAGCCAAAAAACACTTCCTTCTTTTAGTTGCTTTTCTCGGCATTTTGTAACAGCAATGAGATAAGTAACTAATGCAGTGTCCATATTGCTGTGGGGTCCTGTGAGTTCATTTTGATTCTCACTATTGCTTTGAGGAATTTAGGATGTTGTGTAATTCTGAGCAAGGACAAGTATAAACTCTGCTCCTCTGCTGACATAGCCCACATTGGAACAATAGACTCATTGATCCCAAATAGTCTCTTGTCTACAATTCTGTGTGTTTTTCTTTCTCTTCTTTTCCCCTGACCCTTTCTTGGCTGCCCCGAGGTCAGCTGTGACCTATCAAAGGTGCTCCACAGACGTTCGGCCTAAAAGCTGTGGAGCCAAGTACCCGCAGGCTGAAACCTCTACAACTAGGAACTGACATAGACCTTTCCTGCCTGTAAGTGGTTTTCTCAGCCACTTCCTCACAACGGCAAGCAGTGGCTAACACAACCACAGGTGTGCTGTGCTCTGAAAACAGCAAGCTTTCCTTTTTGTTTGAACACATGGTGTTTCCTGACAAATGGGGACAAACAAATAAAAGGCTGAATGTGTGGGTCAGTGATCGGGGGTCTGGGTGTTAATTCTGGGAGTCAGGGACTTACTCCACAGCCAGCTGGGTGGTCCGAAAGGCTGAATGTGTGGGTCAGTGATCGGGGGTCTGAGTGTTAATCCTGGGAGTCAGGGACTTACTCCACAGCCAGCTGGGTGGTCCGTGGTGGGTTATAAAGCAGACACTCAGCTCTTCTCGGATTAGTTCAACATGGTTGGATCCTAGAAGATACAACTGCACTTATTCCTCCCTCAAATGACAGAACGCTAACATTAAAGAGAGGTGTGTTTATTGCAAGGAAAAGGGTAATTGCATGCACTCAGTCCTACAGAATCATCCAGGAATCACAGAGGAAGCTTGATTGCTGATGATTCATAATTGTAGATGGCTGTTATACCTTAGCTGGGATATATCTACTGATAATAAGAGATCCATATGGCTGCAGATTCCTGTCCCAGATAGAGCGTGGTTGGCTGTCATTGCTGCAGAGCCTCCATATGTGCCATGACAGCCAGAGCAGGTGATGATAGCTATGGAAGGTCCACACAGACTCACTGTAGAACAAAAATACTGTGTACAGGGCACACCGGAGCTATGCCAAGGCCAGGTGCCACCGACTCAGCAGCCTTCACCTCGCAGCAAGAGTTTCTGATATATTGTCACTGTCAGACTAGGAAACGGATGCTTGGATGCCTCTGTCACTCACATCCCCCCGAGGTGTAATGACTTGCCTTTCACTCAGCTCACCCCATGCTGTGGCAGAGTCCTCTTCAAACCTGGCCTGTGGACCTGCCATGATACATTTGAACTTCCTGAGGCAGGTAGTTGACACAGGCATAAACAGAAAGAACATTCTCTCCTTTTCTACATGCCTTTCCGGTCACCAGCTTCACCCTAAGACACCATCTTCATTACTGCTTCCCAGCCTTGGAGGTACCATGCCCATCAGAGATGGAAGGACAGGACCCCCCTCCCAACTACAGTCATAGAGGAATTTTTCAGCATTCTTTAGAGCTTTCAGAACTCCATCCTACTGTGCTCAGCCCAGACATCTGTGAATAAGGCTGAGAGTCTCCTTGAGCTGGTGGTGTGTTTGTGAGTTGCAAGTCTCTGCCCCATGCCCCAATTCTGTATTCTGTAGAGAGTGCCTAGCAGGCAGTGATTTGAGGGCCCCTCTTACTTAGCAGCAAAAGACTTCCTGGCATTAAGTGTTTCCAACCCAACTCTCTAAGCTTGTAGAGAGATTCCTGAGACCCCTGAACTGAGTCCATGGGCCTTCCATGTTTTCATTCCCATGATTCCACAGGAAACAGTCTGGGGAACCTTTCAAAGTATTAAAGAACATGTATCACTTTTCTTTTGGAGACCTGCAATGGTTTTGTGGGTGTCAGCAAGGTTCCTCATGCCTCTTCTTCCTCTTCCTCCTCCTCCTCCTCCTCCTCCTCCTCCTCCTCTTCCTCCTCCTCCTCCTCCTCCTCCTCCTCCTCCTCCTCCTCCTCTTCTTCTTCTTCTTCTTCTTCTTCTTCTTCTTCTTCTTCTTCTTCTTCTTCTTCTTATTCTGTTCTCTTCTGCCCACTACCACAGTACAGGACTTCCTTGGTGATTGAATGCAGTCCCATTCCTGTCTCTGGGCCCTTGCACGTGTGTTTTTCTGCACAGACATGACAGGCACATGGAGTTGCCTCATCTGGAAAGTCTTTAGGGAATGTGAGAAGACTGGATCTCTGTGGCAGGAGACAATTAGTGGAGACTTCCTGAATATGGGCAAATGAGACCCCCTGCTAGGAACAGCAGCATCTAACACACCTGTGTGATAGACAGGGTTGTGTTGGCCAGCCCAGCAGCTGGATAGAGGACAATAAATGCTGATGGTAAAGGGGATACAGAGAGGCCTTGCTGGTTGTGGAGCCCTGTGGTGGTTTCAGGAGGAAGCAGCCTAATAGCTTGTCAAGGTCTCTCTGGCATGGGCAGGAAGGGAAGAGGGAGGGAGGGCAGGTATGGTCTGGGTAGTCAAACCTTGTCACAAGATCATAGGAAGGAACAAGGGCATCTGGGACGTATATCCAGTAGCAGGAAAGAGGTCATTTGTCTCTTGACAAGGTGGCTAGAGGATCTGAGCCCCAGGGAATCAATATATGTGTATCCCTGCCACCCACATAGCAGATGACAGTGGACAGGAGGCGGTGACACAAAGTATGATGGAAAGAGAAGGAGAGGGATGTGCAGTTTCACAGGAAGTGTGCCAAAGACAGCCCGACTTTCACACCCAGATCCCCGGAACCAGGAGCAACTCCTTCTAATGACAGCCTTCTCTGAAGATTGTATGCATTTTTAAGTACAAGGAAAGGCAGAGCTGTGAAGTCTGGCCGGGGAAGCCTGGGCATAAAGCAGCAGATGTATTACAGAGAAGACTCAGGCTGCCAGAGTGTCAGTACGCTGCCAATCACAGAAGGCCTGCTGAGGCTGTGGCCTCTGAACACCCCTGTGTGACAGGGCATGTCTTCACTCCTTCATGTCAGCATCACTACCAAGCCCTGTGCCCGGTGCTGGAGGCATGGGGGCAAGTCAGCTGATGTATGCCCACTACTCAGCGGAGGCCCGAGTTGTGTATGCGGCCACTGTGGAAGAGATGCCTGCAGTAGTGGTGCTATAGGAGTGGGCACATAGTGCTGTCACACCACCCAGAAGACATTCCATACAAATGTTTCTGAACACACTGAGCCCTAGGTCAGATGTAATAGCAATCTCTCCTTGGCTTTGTTTATTTCTATTGGGTTTGTTTGTTTGTTTGTTTGTTTGTTTTGCAGTACTTGGGGCACAACTCAAAGCTTTAGGTATGCTGAGCTACAATATATCCCCATTTCATCTTGTTTCATAATACGTTTACATAAGAAACATATCAAATACATGCAGCATGTGTATATGCAAATGTCCCCTTCCAATCCACTACTCCAAGACACTAATCTTTCTCAAAAGAATAGTCCTATTAACTAGTCTTTATGGTGGTGCACTACTTTCAACACAGTTACTCAAAAAACAGAGGCAGAAGAGTTATGCGGGCTAGTCAACTTGAACCAAGATAGAGTAATCTGAAAAGAGAGAACTTTAGTTGAGAAAACTGTCTCCATAAAATCTGGCCATATGGCATTTTCTTAATTAGTGATTGATGGGGGAGGGCCCAGCCCATTGTGGGTGGTGCCAACCCTGGACTGGTAGACCTGGGTTCTATAAGAAAGCAGGTTGAGCAAGCCAGGGGAAGCAAGCCAGTAAGTAACATCCCTCCATGGCCTCTGCATCAGCTCCTGCCTCCAGGTTTCTGTCCTACTTGACTTCCTGTCCTGGCTTTCTTCAAAAATGAAGAGCCATATGGAAGTGTAGCCAAATCAACTGTTTTATTCCCAACTTACCTTTGGTCATGATGTTTCATCGCAGGAATTGCAACCCTTCAATGGCTTCCTGGAGCATAAAGCAAGTCCAAGGTTGGCCTGGATGACTTAATCCAACCCTGCCTCAAACTAGAGAGGAAATGTGGGTTAGAGACACAGCTCTGTGGAAGAGCACTTGCTTAGTGAGCCTGACACCCTGGGCGCAGCCCCTTCCTGCTGCACAAAGACAAAGCAAGACAACACACTGTGTCGTTACCACCTTGGCTGATGGGTTCCCAAACTACTTCTCAATACATTTACTATGCTCTTGTTTATCCAAAGCTATGTACATCCTTTGGTGTTAGCATATCAGTGAAATTCTGAATCATATAATAACTCTATTTCGCCCCTGTCTGGGGTACTTCTGTCTGTCTGCAACTAGTGTCCACATGCCATGGGCTGGCACGTCATAAGGTTGCCTCCCTGGCTGTTGGTTAATTGTATTTCCCAGACAACAGAAATTCCCATCTTGACCTACACAGACACATGGTCTGCACTGAGTTTGCCCCAGGGTAGAGCATCATTTTAGTCCTGATAGAAATGAGGACCCTGCCCCAGGAATGCCAAGTATAACTCTCATATCAGCTCCCAGTGCCTTAACTGCCGGACTTAGGACAGGGACTCATAGAGGACAGAAACCAGGAGGCAGGAGCTGATGCAGAGGCCATGGAGGGGTGCCAGCTCAAAGTTGGGCCAGACAAAACCTGGTGGCTCTCTGGTACCTGTTCTGGCAGACATGGCAATGAAGCCCAGCTATGGAGGATTACAAAATCATGTCACCAGTGTGACATAGACTGCTGAGAAGTTTAACACCTACCTCATCTAAAGAGATGCAGCCAGTGAGATGCTCCTGGAGACTTCTGTTCTAGAATAATCTCTTAGGCCCAGAATTGCCCTCCTGTGGGTTCTTCTTACCTTGCCTCATTGCCACTTCCTCTGCAGAGATGTCACCACAAAGAAGAGGAAGGGGAAAGTTACTTTATGTGCACACACAGAAGAACACATGCACACACATACACAGACAAACAGAGAGAGAGAGAGAGAGAGAGAGAGAGAGAGAGAGAGAGAGAATGCACAAGAAGCAATCCAGCTGAAGCTGACTGGAAACATTGTTCCCTTACCCAGTGTGAACAGAAGCAGAAAGCAGAGATGGGGCATCCAACATCTTGCTGTGTTCCCTTGTGCATGTGGTGACAGACTGATCAAAATGGGCTGAAACATGCAAGAGAAACTGCAACTGTGCCCAAAGGAGATTCTGTAGCTGTGGATAGTTTTCTTTCTTCCTTCCTTCCTTCCTTCCTTCCTTCCTTCCTTCCTTCCTTTCTTTCTTTCTTTCTTTCTTTCTTTCTCTGTCTGCTCTCTCTCTCTCTCTCTCTCTCTCTCTCTCTCTCTCTCTCTCTCTCTCTCTCTCAATCTCTGACAGCTGTGGGAGAGATGCTGGCCAAGGAGAGACCACCCTGGAAGCCAGCTGGCCAGCAGAGTTTCTAAAAATCATAGTGTACAATTGCTGTGCACACAGGTGCCAGGATTGATGCCCTGAAGGCTCAGCACAAACCACTGTCCCTGGGATCTAGTTTCATGGAAGGGAGACTTTGCCTTCACTCCAGGGTCGTGTGCCATTGTCCAGACCTCCACTCTGCCTGTCTCTACCATAACTTCGGTTTGAAGAGACACTTAGAAGCCTGTTAACCTGGGGAGCTGTGTGGCTCTCCTCTGCCCCAGGACTGGAAGGAGACCAGATAATGATAGTCAGCTTCTCAGTCCAGCTGCAAATAGAAGAAACATTTGCTTTTCAAATCCCCTGGCTTTCTGAACTGGCAAAGGACCAAGGCGGGGCTTCAGCCATGGAGCTGACTCTGTACTGGCTGCAGTTCCTTTAGCGGATCTGTGTTGGTGGAGCCAAACACTATCAGAGAGGCCATCTTGGGGGCTCCAGGCAATTCCCACTTGTTCCTATAATCGTGTTTTAGTTAATGGTTTCCAAGGAAACAGGTGTGATTGATGGCTCATTTCCTGATTGGAGGTTTATCTGTTAGTGAAAAACGAGTTGATCCTGAGCCTCAGGTCTGAAGGCCTTCATTTCCAAATTCCCATCATTCTTCAGAACCGTGAGCAGTGTAGAGCACAGCCAGGAGAGGTGGTCTTCAAAGAGGAAGGGCCAGTATATTCTGTCTTTCATTGTTATGACCAGATCCCTGCCAAGAAGCAACTTAAGAGAGAAGGGCTTCTTTTGTCAGAGTTGCAGGAGCTCCAGCCCATAATGACAGAAAAGTCATGGCGAAAGGAACCTGAAGCTGCGGTCACACTGCGCACGCAGTCAGAAAGCATAGCAGTGAATGGAGCTCGGCTCCTCCTTTGTTGCTCCTCTCTCGCCATCCTCCGTAGACCCGAGTTATCCATGGCTGCTTTCCTTCCTTCCACCTTGGTGTCTGCTCACAGTCCCTCACATGATGTGTAGCTCCCTTCCTCTCCCTCAACATTCTTCCACAACCTAATCATATGATGCAGGCAAGATGTCTGCTTCTCACCCCTGCGAACCCTCACTGACCTCCCTGGAGACATCGCTGTGTGTAGAGGAAGGGCCAATCTCATTGTGTGTGTGTGTGTGTGTGTGTGTGTGTGTGTGTGTAGAGATCTACTTACCCATCTCTCAAACAAAGAAGGGGTGCTCTGTATAACTAGTCAATGCTCAGGAAAAAGAGTTTGTAGGTTGGTGAGAGCCAAGTCTGTGCTCTGAAACCATGGGCACTGGAAAAGCTTTTCTGCACCATGGCAAGGTCAGTGGTGAAGGCTCATGTGATTACAAACAGCAGGTCGACCAGTCACAAAGCTGTTGTAATGATTCTAATGTGCAGTGATAGGCAAAGGCTCTCCTATTTGTTGAGCATCTCCTTTGCACAAAGCATTTAATGCACAACTGTATCTCAGTGAATCTTAACAACAGAGCCCTGGCTACCACTGCCCCATCTTTTGAAGAAGCATGTGGGCTCTGGAAAGTTAGGGGATTGGAGCACATCAGAGTTGGGGTTCACACTAAGGCCAACACACACCTTTGTGCCCTCACAAAGCAGTGCTGACTACAGTAAGCCTCCCTGATGTGGGAGAGAAGCCATGGGATCCACATGAAGACCATCCCTACAGGAATGGAGAGGAGTTCATAGAAGTCATAGAGCCTGTCAATGGGCCTGAGGAACAGTGGTGTATTTATCAACTACACTCCACCATGGAGACACAGGCCTGGCAGATGGATCATTTTATATCATTTAAAGATCCAAAGAGACTAATTGGTGTCTTGTACATTCAAAGCTCTTTGTAAGAGAAATAGTGATCTTAAGTCACATAGTAGTGATGGTGATCTTAAGACACATAGTAGCAATGGTGATCTTAAGACACATAGTAGCAATGGTGATCTTAAGACACATAGTAGCAATGGTGATCTTACTTGGAGTTTCAATGGGGGTGGAATAGGGGAACTTGATGGGATGGTAGAAGTGCTAGAGAAGTCATAGTGTAGTGACTGAGGTGGTGGTAGTGATCAGAGTGGGGTTGGAGGTGATGGTGAAGGTGGGGATGGGAAATTATGGAGATGGGGTGGTGATATCGGTAGCGGTGGAGGGGTGAGGAAGGTGGTTGTAATGATGAAGTCACAGGCTACTTGTCATGGTAGCAAGAGTCAATATTGATGGATATAGAGTTGGCAATGAAGGCAGTTTTTCACTATGGAGATGGTGATGGTGGAAGAGGTCTCGGTGACAGTGATGGAGGTTGTGATGGAAATAGATGTTAGCCACATAGTAACAGCAGTGTCGTGGAAGTAAGTCGCTGTTACTATACAGCTCTTCACCTGTGCCTTGTTTGCTGAAAAAGAAGACACCCACAATGGTTGAGTCTGAGCCTGCGGTTCGCATGCAGACACAGAGTCTACCCAGGAGGGGTAGTGTCCCGGGGCTTCTGGAGAGCAACAAGAGTCTGGCTAAGTCATATTCAGGTTGTGGCTCCTCTTTGAAAAATCATATTTGGGGAAAATCCTCAATGAGCTGTGTGGCACCTTCACTGTATGTAGCACAGGGTAGGATTGTCCTTCACAATCATCCTTAACCTCAAGAGTGGACAGAGCTGATGTCCAAGAGCTACTAGACAACAGAGGGAAGAAGCAAAGAATGGGGACTGTGCTATTATAGGGCCATAGAAAATAAAGCAGAAACACTGTAGCCCTTTGCGCTGATGTGAGTCTGTTCCCAATAGCCTGCTTCAGACATCTTCCCAGCACGTATAATGTTAACAGTAGTAGAGAGAGCTTGGGGCATTTGTAACTTAAGTAATAGTAACCTCAGGTACTGTCAACAACCAACTATATTATTCCTAAGGGCCAGAAACCTAATTTTTTTTTCCTGTAAACCTAAATTTTGTTATATGGGGGTGGGGCACGATACCGAACACATGTGGATGTCTGAAGACAACATCCGGGAGTCGGTTCTCTAGTTCCCCTGACGCAGAGTCTCCCTTCTCCACTGTTGTCTGTACTCCTGGGTAGCTGGCTCACAAGCTTCCAGAGACCCCTGTCTCTACTTTGAATCTTACTGCAGGAGTTCTGGGGTCACCGATAGGAGGCACTACACAACTGGCCTTTCTCTGCTCCAGGGATTGAACTCAGGTTGTCAGGCTGTGTAGACAGTGCTTCTGGGCTTATCTCACTGGCCTCAGATGCTTAATCCACTGTGGTTTTAACATGGTAGTGAAATCAACACTCTAAAGATGAGAAAGAAAGACCATGAAGCGACAAACCTGCTGTCCTGTGTTCTTCCTTAAACAGTTTCCTGGGGGCAGAATGGGACCTTCATGGGAGGAGTTGGACCGTATTGGTCCTTTGATTTCTTTCTCCAGCATCTCCAGGAAGGTGGCTGGGATTCTACTGTCATCAATATAATCACAGTTCTTGTGAGAACAAGGGTGTATTTCACCTGGAAAGCCTCTCAGTGTCTGTCTGTCTTTCTTCAAGTGGCTTCTTTGTGCAAAGCCCATTCATTGTAAAAAGGACTGAGGCGTAGCAGCAAGCAGGCTTCTCTTGTGGGCATGCAATCTAGAATTTGAGCTGGACCCGTAGCGCAGCTGTTGGTGCGCTGCCTGCCGTGCACAAAGGCCTGGCTCTGGCTGCCGGCACTGCATGGAATGGGCATGATGGCGCACGCTTGTAATCCTAGCTCTCCAGAAGAGGGGGCAAGGGCCATCCTCATCTACATAGTGAGTTCCGAGCCAACCTGGGCTACATGATGTACTGTCTCAAAAAGCAAAATAAAATCAGACGAGTTTAGCGAGTGCCATCCTTCAGAATCCCACAGAGGTTTGGGTCCATTCTTCTGTTTTCTGGAGAAATGCACAGAACTGACCCTAAGTCTGTTTGTTGTTATAACAGCTCCAATCGACCCCAGAATGGCTTAGCCATCTAGGTTTGGAATAAATAGATTCAAATAGTGGGCACAGATGCCCTTGGCTGCTCAGAGGGAGGTGGGCAGAGAGGAAGGAGCAGTAGGGCATCTTTTATCACCGAGTTCACATCCGATCTCTCCAGGGAGACAAGCCCCAGTCACCTGGGCAGGACTTGGAGTGTACCTACCTGCCTTCCTACAGAACATAACACTTCTCCCTCCCAGGACTGTGGGTCAGGCACTCTGTTACCTGTGACTCTTCCTGTGGTGCCTCCTTGGTGTTCTCTGGAGCTGTCCTCAGATGGCCTGCTTCTCCTCAGCCCCCTTGCTCAACATGCATCATCATGCAAGTCTCTCATCTCTGGAGCACAGCTCCTTCTCTTCCCTCCATGCCCCTCACCCTTGCCTTTTAAAGCAGACCAGGTCCTCCTGGGGACTCAGCACTCACTAACGGTCACCTCTCAGCAGGTGGATTTTCCCTCCTTTAGATTTCAGGATGCCCTCCCCTCCCTGCCTCTAGGCACACCCTCTTATTCAACAAGTCCTTATTATTGAGTAAGTGTGTGGAAGCCTCATGAACCCAAGCCTCGAGGTAGTCGATCTCCACTACTCAGAGAGCTGCCAAAAGAAGACTGTGAGTTCAAGAGTAGCCTGGGACAAAATAGCGAGATGCTGGCTCAGAACAAAAAGTTTAAAAGGGGGTGGGGGTGGGGGCTTGAGGGCCTGGAGGGATGGCTTAGGAGTTAAAAGCACTTGCTGTTCTTGCCCAGTTCAATGGGCTCAATGCCCAGTGACCACATGGCAGCCATCTTTGACTCCCTCGGACCTCTGCGCATACCAGTCACATACACAAACACACTTACATGCACGCAGGCGGAGCACGGGTATCCAATGAGTAAAAGTGAAATCCCTTTTTTGTTTTTAAGGAAAGAAGCGTGCATTTTTAGTGATGGCTCTGAGTTCGTACGACTTGTATCTGATTAGGTAAGTATGGACCTCAGCTGGTTCTTGGTGCAGAGTCAGGGCTCCTTCAAGGGCTGAGTATTTCCTGAGGGCAGGAAGGCAGTCGCCTCTCTTGGGTCTTTCTATTTGCAATGATTCTTGTGCATCAAAGCTTGGGTCGGAAACACTGCATAAAACTTAGAAGACAGAGTCTTAACACATGATCTGCCCACATCATTGGAACAGAAAGTACCAGGGGGTTCATGGGTCAAGCAGGAGCTAGGAAGGAAATAGATGCTTCAAGAACCCACCAGCCACGGGCAAGACGTTTGATTCTTGCTGTAGCAATATCCAGATAAACTTGAAATGAGCCAAGGTGGTTTTCTGCCTCAGATACAACTAGCATGCAGCTGATGGGAGAGGACCTATTGACCCCTGTGTCCTTAGCAGAAAGAAGCAGCTGCAATGCCCCCAGAGGCAGAAGGTGGCATTGTCAGTGGTCACACAGGACAAGTGTACTCTCCACCTGTCTGTGTGGGAGGAGAGGCAGGACTTCCCGTTCTAGTTCCTGGGGGCTCTCCAGGAAACAGACGGTTTTGCCTTGATGGAATGTTTTATTCAGAGACTGACAGTTTCACTGTTGCTATCGGGTAACTCTGACCCCAGTCAGATTTGGTTGGAAGGTAGTCTATAGTGTGTGTGTGGGGGGGGGGGGTTGTGAGCATCAGTGACTGTGTGTACATGAGTGTGTGAGTGTGAATGGGTGTGTGTGAGTGTGTGAGAGATTGTGTGTGTACATGAGTGTGTGTGCATGAGTATATGTGTGTGAATGAGTGTGAGTATGAACGAGTGTGTATGCATTTTTGTATGTGTGTGTGTGTGTGTGTGTGTGTGTGTGTGTGTGTGTTGCATGAACCTTTGGTTTGAAGACAACAGATAAACAAGATGAGGGAACACTCACCGAGACATCCAGATAAGGAGATGGGAAGATGTTTTCACAAAAGCCCAACCGCAGGCCAGCAACATCTGCAAGGCTTGATCTATAAACTGTGGACATTGTTTCCTCCCCAAGTAAGGCACTGAGTGGACAGACTTGAGGTGAGACTTTAGCTGCAATGAAAAGCATATTTCCACCCTAGCTGTGCCTGCTGCCTGGCGTGTCACCACCCCGGCCTCTCAGTACACCCTCTCTGTCCTTCTGCTGGGACAGATCCTGACCCAGCACCAGTCCAGCTGTCAAACAGCTGTGGGCACACCACAGGAAGATGCCAAGCCACAGCAGCTGAAATTGGGACTTTTGAAAATGCACTTGGCCGCAAACCCACACCGATGGCCAGACAAGTTTGTCTGCACTTGCAGCTGACACAGAAGCCAAGCAAGCTAGACGGGATAAAATCGAAGCGGGGGGTGGGGGGGGAGGGCAAGCCTCTGTCAGCTTTATCTGCCTGTCCATCGCAGCAACATTACGTAAAGTTCAGCGTCGTCGTCGCCGTGCACAGTCGAGTGCCTTAGGGAGAAGCCATAAAATACACACATAAGACTCAACTCACTATATAAAGATGGAAGTTGGTGGAGACGGTAAACATTTTAGATAAAGAGCCATGGGAAAGTGCAGATGCAAGCCTTTCAGTCAACATGTCAAGGAGAGCTGTATGTCAGGATCAGACCCTGTCCCTAGAGAGGTGACTTTAGATATAGGCTTTGTCACCATCCGAGCCCCACCCCAGCCTCCTCTGATGCCTCCTGATATTATTTTGCCATTAGTATTCATCAGAAAATAGGACCATCTGCCTCTGATCCTAGCTACACTTGGTTCCTGGGCTATACTCTGAGGCTCAGGGTTCCAGAGTGGACCCTATTCTGCACACATGAGCAAGAGTCTTCAAAGTCTAGGCTGGAAAGATGGCTCAGATGTGCTTGTCACACAAGCCTGAGGACTCCATTTTGATTACCCAGGACTCACATGTATTGGTTATTTAACATGGTTACAGAACAGATTCTGACCAAAGCATCTCAAAGAGGGTAGGGTTTGTTGTGGCTTACAGTCCAAGGGTACTGTCCATCATGGTGGAAAACCATGGAGGAAACCCTGGTAGCAAAATCACAGGGCAGTTGGTTAGATTGCATCTGCAGTCAGGAAGCATAGACCAATAATGCTTGCAGATGCCCAGCCCCCTTTCTCCAGGACCTAAGCCAGGGAATGGCACCACCCATGGTGGGCACGTTTTCCCACCTCAATTAATATAATCAAGATAACCCTCAAGGGCATGCTCATTTTCCAGGTGCTTTGAGATTCTGTCATGTTGACCATAAACAGTAACCATTACATGATGGTACACTTACTAACCAATTGCTTGCTGGTCAACCAGTCTAGTAATTTGATGAGCTCCAGACCAATGAGAGACCTGCCTTAAAAAGAAAACAAAGTAGTTGCCTCCTAAGGGCTAACACTCAGATGTCCTCTGCCCTCCCTCCCCACAACACACATGCACACATGCACACATGCACACACATGCACACACACACACACACACACACACACACACACACAGAGAGAGAGAGAGAGAGAGAGAGAGAGGCCCTCCTGGAAGGTGGGGATTCTACAAATCAACAGCATCAGTCAGGACACAACCATGGGTGGGTGTGACAAGGACAAGACAAATGTCACATTACATTTGGGAATTCCAAAATAGTCTCACAATGAAAGAAACCCAGGGTGTGATATGCGCCTCGGACCTCTAAGTATGATGCTCCTTCCCTGACAGCCCTCCCATGAGTGGGCTTCCTGCGGACAGACACACCCTGCCCAAGTGAGGTGGCAGGATCCTTTCTGAGTCACCTTGTGTGTTTTGGAGAGGTGTGATTGATACTCCTGTCTCCTTGACTTCACCTTGGCTGTTGTGTTTGGAAAATTTGACTTACATATGAGACCATTTGCTGCTATTCTGTCTGCACAGGAATGACCGAGGTGAAAAGCTCTATCCAAGAACAGAGACAGTTAAGGGCTGGCTACCGAGAGGTACCCTGTTCCCAGTGCTGGAGAGGTGGCCCAGTCAGTGAAGTACAAGCATGGAGTCCTGTGTTTGGGTCCCCAGCACCCACACTGTAGCTTGCTCTGTGATGCTACTGTGAAGGGGGCAAGAACAAAAAGATGCTGGGCTCACAGGCCAGTCAGCCAGTCAGTGAGAGCCCTGTCAGAAAATAAGCAGGGAGCTATTAAGGAAAATGTTTGGTGTCCACCCCTAGCCAGGACTTGAACTCAAGTTGTCAACCTTGGCAGCAGACACCTTTTTACTCATGGAGCCATCTTGCTGACCCCTTACTGGTTTTTTTTTTTTTTTTTTTTTTTTTTTTTTTTTAAGCTAGTGAGTTTCCTGGAGGTTCTTGTAATGGCCTTGTCTGATTTCTCTAAATCTGTCTTCCCCAGCAAAGGCATAAATCTCTAGGAGAAATGTCTGACACGGTTCCTGACTGTGGAGACACAATCGTTCTGATCACTAATGGTCTGGATTAGAGGTGTCAGGGGGCTGGCTGAGCCTCTTGCCTGAGATGGGCCTGGGGTGCCTATTAGAATGGAAGTAACAGTCTGCTTGTGAAAGCCATTCAACTCCGACCGCCCTCAGGGCAGCCTCCCTTCCCTCTGACCCCATGACCCCACCATGGCAAAGCCACAATCCTGGCAGAGGGGACTGCCAGGAGCAACTCTCCTGCAAACACCACTAGTTTTGAGACCTAGCCAAGCTCTTGGCTGGGGACCAGGTCAAAGACTTTCTTCATTACCTTAGGCTGGTGAAGACTGTAGGCTCCCTGCTAAGGACAGCTCATTTCCAAGTCTAATGCTACTAGCAGAGTAAAGAGGTTTGTGTGGCAGGTTTGCTTTTGAACCCCAACAACTGTGTAAAAAAATAAAAACCAAGTAGGAGCATCCTTCTACCTACCGTCTAAGTGGCCAGTGAGGAAGCCTCAGGGACCCCTGGAAGCTCACACAGTCTCCTCTCTGTTTCATTCTCCACTTCTCTCTGCAGCGGATGTACTTCTTACAGATAGACTTCCGGGAGGGGCTGCAGGTACTTGTCTCTTTAGCCCTTCGACAAGGCTTGGGGAGCAGCTATTATGTGCTAGAATGGTTTTAAGCAGCAGGGTGCCAGGCTGAGAGCCCTCAGATGACTGGACTGCTCTGGGTGGTCTGCAGATCGGTCAAGGGGTGCCACCTGGACCCAGAGGTCAGGAGCATCTGCTACACAAGACCAGGAACAGCATCTCAGCAGGAGGCATCTGAGGTGCTCAGAGAAGAAGCACGCAGGGGCTTCAGAGGGGCTGGGGACAGAAACGCTGACAAAGTACACTGGTAGGAAAGTGTGGCAGCCGCTCCAGAGAGCACCTAGCTAAGTGAGCAGCCAGGTAGCTTGTCTTGACCGTGAAGGACATAGACCAAGATCAGAGATGGCTACAGAACTCAAAGCCTTGGAGCACAGTGTTGAGGCTGAGGAGAAAGTAGAAGATGGATTCAGAGGGAAGGTGGATTGTTTCCAAATCCAGAAATGGGTAATTAGTAGGACAATCCCTCGGATCCCATAACCAATGGATAGGGAACAGGAGGGTCAGATAGGAACACTTCCATACTCTGTATTTTATATGCACACTTGTTCTCCATTTTGGCATAAGGATCCAGCACACACACATTATCCCTAGTTCAGCACTCACACGCCATTAATGGTGTTTGTTTTGAGTTAACTCCTTCCACCCCAAGTGCCCCTGGAAGACTGAAGGGCTGCCTCCAGCAGAAACTGCTGACTCAGGCATTTGAAGAAGTCCCTGAGCCCAGACATCTGCAGAGGGGAGAGTAAGAGAGATGGCAAGGCCCTCACAAGGCAGGGATGGTGGGGTTTTGGCTTCAGCAGAATGTCATACATGTAGGGTACAGGCCTCAATGTCAGAGTTTGCCCTAGCCACTGTAGCAAGCCAGGCTCAGCCACCGGCCTTTAATAAGCCAATTTTTAAAAAGCTAAATTAGTAGAGAAAAGCAGAAAAGATGTGGTCAGTGTGACCGCATTGGAAATAGGGGTAGTCCTTGTCAAGGCGTGGTCCTCAGGGCTCTAGACCTACCTGTAAGGCAGTTAGTCCATAAAGTGGCCCATCTCTTTCCAGGTCCCTACGGTGCCGTGTGCCAACAGTCCAGACTACCAGAGTCAGGGACAGTAGTCTCTTTAGAACATGCCGGGCACAGTGACAGGACTTCAGTGAACGCTTGCTATAGTTGAGGAGTGGATGGGTCTGTCTTTTTAAAACAAATAAATCGACGGCAAAGGTGAACGAATGTCTTTCATATCATCCCTAGGGGTCCAAACGCTGGACAAAATGTGTGACCCTTGCTCACACCCCCAGCTGATAGGACTGTGACCACAAATGCTTAACACCACAGACACAATATTCTGCTTGTAGCTAGTGGGCCTGGGAAGATAATATGAGTAAGATCTATGCTCTTGGCACAAATTTGTGCTGTGTACATAGGATGTTCCTCCAATCCTCTGTGGTCTGTTCCTATAACAGAACGGCACAGCTCCTTAACATGGGGATGCGCTTGAGTTATGCGGAGAATTTAGTGTAGGCTCACTTATATAGGTAGGGTTAGCCCTGGGGCAAGGGGCGGGGCAAGGGCAGGGCTCAGAACACTCACTGGAAACTTACACAGAAAGTTTAAGGCATAAATGAGATACAACTATGTGTTATCACCTAAAAAAAGAAAAAAAAAACATATCTTGGCTTTCCCCCCACCCCCGAGGCAAGGCTAGAAGTGACTTTTGGAATTTAGCTCCTGTCTTGTGTTTATGAGGACTCCTTTGTGCACCTGAGAAGTTTACAGGAAGCCTAGGATGTAGAGGTAGCACCACGATCCCCATGCGCCCTCTGCTGGCTGCAGAAAGTAGCGACAAGCCGGAGACCAGTACTTCAAGAGCTGCCAGCCGGAACAGGTAGGGACAGCTTCTCCAGGACTCTTATTTTGCAAACTTAAGAGATACATAATGGGGTTTGTCATCGTGACAACTGTAGGGCATGTAGCAAGAGGCTGACAACATCCCTCCTTTTGCTGTGGAACCCACATGAGCCCCTGTAGAGATCTGTGTGTGGGGGCAGCCCTGGCTTGGAGTGGTGAGACCATGTGGAAGGCAGACCACCTCAGACCATTCCAAGTTCTTGTTGTGGCTGTCGTGGATTAATCTGTGACTAGTGCTCTGTGTCTTTGTAATAAAAGAAGAAGACCCACAGCCTGCCTTTTTCTCTCCCGTGTTAATCGTATTAAGCTAGAGTTCCAAAGGAACTTCAAACCCAACTCCCTCCAGTTATATTAGGTTGTTGTAGCCAACGTTTAGCGACAGCTGGGGGGTTTATAGTTGGCATTCTGTGACTGTCTGTATGGTGCTCACAGTCCCTCAGAGGCCCTGTGAGCCTAGGATAATTATCGCATGCAAACCCCTCAGCCCAGTGACAGAACAGTGACCCAGTCATCAAAGTAAGCCCTTGCATTGTGGCTGGGTCTAGGTAGAGCCAGTCCATCTGAAGAGGCTTCATGCCTGCCTTTCCAGGAAATTTCCTCTGCGGGCAAAGCTCCAGAGACACTCCCAGCTGACAGTGAGGAGCCCAAGATCTGTGAGGTATTTTAAGAACCTTTAAAAGTGTCACCAAGGGACATGGGGTTTCTTTTGTACATTATTCTCTCATGGAAAAAAAGAATTTTAAGAACTGAAACAGAAGGGTAATCGAGGACAGCATCTTGAACGGGGCGGGGAACACAAGTGGAAGCTGGGAGGAGGGAAAGTTACACTTTCAGAGTTCCAGCTCCTGAACTGGCAGGTTCAGAGCAGGGCGCCCTAAGCAACTGTGCTGAGTCTCTAGGGCAGGTGAGGTTCATTGACAAAGGGGGGCAGGGGGCAGATAAGGTGCACTTGGGAAGGGGACCTGCTCCTGCTTCTTTTCCCGTTTCTCGCCACCTCTCAGTACTGGGTCGGTCTTGGTCTTATTGGGTGTATTAGTTTTCTTGTCGACAAAAGATCCAAGAGGAGCAAGTTATGGAGGAAGGGTTTCTCTAGGCTCACACTTTGAGGGGCACTGCCCATTATGACAGGGGAATGTGGCAGCAGAGGTGACAGGCAGCAGTCAGGAAGCAGAAAGACATGAAGACCTCCACTTAGCTCACCTCCTCCTTCCGGAACCCCCGCCCCTGGAATGGCACCCTCATATCTACAGGGGACCTCCCTACCTCTGTTAACTCAGTCTGGATGTTCTCAGGGACATTGCCAGAAGCTTGTCCCCTGGATGGTTTTAGATCCTGTCAGGCTGACGATATTAACCACCACACACAAGTCATAAACGGAAATTTCTCCTTTAAGGAAGAAGATTCCTGTCTTGAAGGGAGTCCCACAACCCACCCCAGACAGGAAAGGAACGTGCTGTCTAGCTCTGTAAAGTGTGGTAGGTGTGTTAGTGCCCACCGACCAAGCCACTGGGGAGGAGTGTTGCCAACCATTGGCCGAGCCATGTGTAGAGTGTAGTCTGCCATCGACTGGGCCATGTGTGCTAAGGAAGCTAGCATGGGGATACTAATGGTCCTTGTGGTGCCCAGGAAGCAGATGGCACACACACTGTATTTTCTGTCTTCCTGCCAAGTCCGCTCTCAAAAGGAAGGAGCTAACCCACATAAGGACAATGTGAGAGGATATGGCTAGTTAAAGATATTCAACTATTCAACCCTCGGGCTGCTGTGAATGAGGTCTTCCTGGTGGTTGGAGGTTGGGTTGATGGTCCATGCCTGCGACTGAGCTACATCTCACCAGGGCAGGAAAACCAGATACGAGTGCTTGCTCGCTACCCTCCACAGTGTGTACGGGTAGATGTTTAATGACTGGCTTCCCAGGGAAGGGATGGGGCCGCTTTTTCTCGTTTGCTAGTTCCGTGCCATAAATGCTCTCACTGTGTGGCTTCCTGCTACATTGTCTGTGTGACATCATTGAGCACGTGTTTGGGGGAAAATCCACACCGCAGCATTAGGAGATAGCAAGGGTTGCGTCAAACGCACTACTGCGTGCTGCTCGAGAATGTTATGGGTCTTCTAGAAAGTTCTGACTGGTTGGTTTTTTGCTCGTTTTTTGTTTTGTTTCCATCTTGCTGATGGCAATACATGGGATTTTGCTTAAGTTTGGAAAGGAAAATAAGTTTGGGGGTTATAAGTTTGAATTTCTGTGGAAGGCTAGTTTCTGAAGTTATCTGTTAGTTTGGTTTAGTTTTCTTGTTTTTATTTGTAATGTATAGAGGAGATTAACAGTATGAATTCTGTAGGGCTCGTTTAACTGTGACAATAAAGGGATGTGTCTGGGAGCTTCAGTTTTAAAGGAGGACTGTTAGTTTAAGGGAAGAGGTGCAGAAACCACTGTGTGACAGCCAGGACTTGGCTCAGCCAAACTGCTTGGAAGCCAGGAGCTTCTCTGCAGATTCATGCTCACTCGGCCCTGGAGGTGATGTCCTTTGCAGAGAGAGCTACTGTTATTTTCATAAGCAAAACCGAACTACCAGTGTGGAACAAGAGACTTAACTAAGTCCGAGTGTGGAGTTGCCAAGTGGAAGTTTCATCACGCCTGGTCACGGGCACCAGGTGGCGCTGACTGCTCGTCTTCAAAGCCTGGCTTCCTCGGGTTGCTAAGCAGCGGTCGGGAGGGGCGTGGTCCTTTTGGGACGGGACAAGCATGCAGGGCTTTTGTTTGTTGCTGTTTATAAAAGGAAACTTTAAAGGGCAATCCTGTCGTGTGGATATAAAAGCAATGCTGAGATGTGAGTGGGTAAAGTGCCCCCACAAATATAAGGACATGAGTTCTAATCCCCAACCCCTGTGTAAGAGCCAGATTCTAGTAGTGTCTGCAATACCAGAGTCCCCAAGAGGAAATGGGAAGCAGATGGCAGATATTAGCAAACTCCTGGAAGCTGGCCAGTCAGTTAGCCCGGCAGCCTACCCCACACATAGCTGCCGCGTAGGATGTGAGAGCTGTCTCTCCTTCTACACAATGACCAGCTGTACAAATCTCCCTCCTTCCCTCCCTCCCTCCCTCCCTCCCTTCCTCCCTCCCTCCCTCCTCCTTCTCCCCCCCCCAGGGGGTTAAAAGTATTGGATGAATGCATGTTCTGGGGACTTGAGTTCAAATCCCCAACATGTACAAGTCAAACAGCTTTGAGGAAAACAGCAAGCTTCCAGTTCCATGAAAGACCTGTCTCTAGGGGGAAAAGTAACAACACTGGCAATCCAGCCCTGGTCCTCACGTGTACAGACACACATATCTGCGCAGTCAGACTCAGATGCAACACAGGCAGCTTTGTTTAAATGGGGGTTAAAACAAAAATCTCCATCTGCCATGAGGTGGGGTAGACCATGGGGGTGTGGGAAATTCAGAGTAACTGTGCAGAGGCTTGACCTGTGACAGCATGTACCCAGTTAGTGAGAAGACCCGGAAGTGCGTGGCAGCTGATCTGTGTGTGACAATCTGTCTGTCAGACTCACTCAGACTCCTTTCCCCATCTCATGTTGGCCTGAACTGAACCTGAAACTCTGCCTCTTGCTTCCAGGAAACTGTCACCCATCACTAGTCCTGGCATCAGGAACCTTTTTCACAGAAAAAAAAAAAATGCAGATGGTTAACTTACGTGCCCCCGCGGTATCTGAGCTAGCCTGTGTTCCAAGTGGGACATGAGCAGCTGAGGACAGCTCTGCCTCCCACCAGGCATCAGAAGACACCGTGGGACTACCTCTGCCCTGCCTCCCTCAAGTGCAAGGGATAAGTGCCTTTCTCTGCAGTGGCTCAACCTATAACTCCTGGGCCACATTGGCACTGCCCAGCCACCTTCTATCCACAGCTCCGTGGGCTTTGCTGTACCTCGGTTGCCATGAAAACCATAGGGGGTGCAGCTTCAAAGGGTTAGTTCTTTATCTACTTCATAAGACCCAGGAATGCTGGGTGGGATCTTGTTCCTTCAGCAGAGGGTAGAGAGGCTGCAAGTAGCTGAAGATGGGGGTGAGCTCAGATCTTCCTGCTGCTACCTCCAAAGTGTGGGGATGACAGGCTTGAACCTTATGCAATCTCTGAGGGGACGCAGGGCTTCCTGTGTGCTATGCAAGAAGCACTTGTCCCCCCTAGGAATGGCCCCACTAAACTGCTGTATCTTTTGTAGATGAAATCCAGGAGACAGAAAAAAGCAGGCTGACGTTTGTGTAAGCTTGAGTTTGAAACGTCCCTCACAGACTTCCTGATCCACTGAGATGTGAGAAAGCAGCCTTACCCTCCTGCTGCCCTGAGCCAAGCTGGTCTTTGCCACCTGGCCTTGCCTTCCATGGCAGATCATCTCCCCGGAATCACAAACCAGAATAACCCTTTCTTCACTTAAGCCCCTTGTCAGGTACTAGGTCACAGAGATAAGAAAGGTAGCTGACACAGCACGAAATGTGGAGCTGGAATCCATTATACACGGGGTGAAATTGAGGTTTAATTTCTGCTCATAAAGTCATGGAAGTCAGGGGTGGTGTGCCACCAGCAAGCCATGTTCATGTCCTTCTGGGAGTAACAGTGACACATCAGCTGCCATTTGTAGGGTACCTGCTGAGACCTAGGAATGTCTGTGACACTTTTGCACAGAACTTTGTGCATGGTGCACATGCACTGTGCCCCTCCCTTGCCAAGGCACACTCAAGTTCCAGAAGATGAAAAGCCATCTGTGCCCAGAGCACTCATTCACACAGCAGGGCGAGAGACCACACCTGTCCTGGGTCTCAGTTCAAGCAGGAGGAGCTTGAAGCCTGGTCCCAGGTCTCCTTCCCCTCTGCCAGAGTCACAGCTGTTTGAATTACACCCAGATGTAATTACATTTCTTATATTGATAGCCGTTAAAATTCATAAGCAGTAATTTAAGCATTTACTTGGAGTTTGCTAAATCCAATCAGTTTGCACAAATGCTCCCCCTCCCCCCAAATCTTGTCCTTGCATTGCTGAAGGTATTCTCAAGCAACTTCCTGGAGTTCTATCTACTCAAGCAGGCGATACTAAATTTTTAAAAATTCATTATTTAAACTTTTTTGTTAATTTCTATGATTTTGAGACAGAATCTCACTCTGTAGCCTGGGCTGGCCTTGAACTTGTAGCTAAACCCTCCTGTGTTAGCCTTCCAAGCATTGGGATTAGGGTGAATCTCCATGCTGGGCTAAAATGGAAACTTCTGGGTTTGGGCCATTATTCCTTATCAGGGGGGAAATAAATTTTGTCTTGCTATCCTCATCAGGTGTGAGAATTTAAGATTACTCTCTTGATAAAGAACAGCGACAGAATATTGTTGAAGAGAAGCTAAATCTACCAGGTACTTAGTAGCGCTCATCAATAATGGGACATATTAACCATGGGAGGAGCCTACCGTGACTTTACTCTGACAGTAATCAACCTGGTGCATGCTGGCTAAAGCATTCCTGCGTTCCAGTGGCCACCCAGGGACCTGTGCATACACAAGCTGTTCTCTTTGTCCTCCATAAGCCTGTATGTCCCGGGTCATGCTCTGTAGAATGAAAATAAATTTAGACATAAAGGTAAATGGCTGTGTCAATAATTCAGTAATAGTTTGGAAACTCTGGCTTCCGAACCGTCATTCCTGCTGGAAGGACTGGGTCTTGGCTGTGTTGTGGACCCCATCTTTCATTTCTGGGTTTTCTACTCCAGCTGCACCTCCCTAGTCATGGTCTCCTTCGGCTCCACCCACACCCAGGATTAGAGTTAGGGTTGGGGTAGGAGGTAAGGGTAGGGGGAGGGGTAGGAGGGCTAGAGAGGGTTATGGTTATGGGTACAGGTTAGGGGTAGCGTTGAAGTTGGGGTAGGGGTAGGGTTAGTATTAGGGTTCAGTTTGGGGTTAGAGCTCATCTCCCCCTGAACACCTCTGGGAAGCATGCATCTGGAAAACCTCAGTTTAAGGTCATCCTGGCCTGTCTAAGGGACCATCGTCTGATGTCACAACTAAGACACAGGCTAAGTAAGGTCCATGGGACATATGGAGATCACCCAGGTCTACCTGCCCCCCCCCCCCGTGCATGTGTGTGTGTGTGTGTGTGTGTGTGTGTGTGTGTGTGTGTGTGTGATATGCCTGTGCTTATATGGTATGTGTGTATACATGTGCCTGTGCTTGCCTGTATGTGTATGTGTTTGGTTCTCTGTAATCTCACCACAGGTAGGTCGGCCACCACCACAGGCAGAGGCAGAAGCAGTGCCTGGCCTTTCACAAGCACAGCTCTACCTCCCACTACCACCCCAGACTGTCCTTATCCCTGGTAACCTCTAATCTGGTTTTCATTCCTATAATTTTATCATTTCAGAAACATCCTTTAGATGAGAAGTTACAGGGTGCATCTTCCAGGACTGGCTTTGTCACTCTCCAAGCTCCTCAGAGCATCGTCCGGCCATGTGCATTACCGTCCCTACGTCTTTCTGAGGTCCTCTGTGACACCTGCTCAGTTCCCCAGCTGTAATGAATCTCATTTTCTGTGCTCACCTAGGAATCTCTAATTACTCTCTACTTGTTGAATAGACAGGTTTGAGGTTTGCATTGCTCTTGGGGACTTTACAAGACACCTTTGCATATTTTACTTCATCTATTATCATGTAAATGCCCCTCTCTTGTCTGTGCACTTCCTGATTAAAGGGACAGGTGTGACTTTTCTTGTTTCTGAAACCATGAGTTCCTTGCTTCTCACCCAGTGTGCCCTGGAAGCTGTGGAAGGCATGAGATCCTTTCAGACACATTTTGTGGAGACAGCTTCTGGGGAAGGCTGGGCAACTGAAAGATGCAAAAACTATACATTACACGCTGTAGTTCAAGGGGCAGAATATCTGACTCTCCTGAAGAATGATAAGACTGTACACACACACACACACACACACACACACACACCTCATAGCCAAAATTATGGCAGGAATCATCCAGGCACAACCATCTTCAATGCATATTCAAGATCACCCAGCCATTACTCATTTCATGGACATGACTTTGGGCTGGGATATAGGATGACTCAGGGAAAGATGATTCCCAGGAGAAATGTGTCTGAGGCGTTGGAATCTGAGTTTTCAACTGCCGAAATCTCAAGTATCTATAGGTCAGAGATGTCCTTTCATGCCCCCTTCACCCAGTCTCTCTGGGCACTCATGACAAACTGAGGAAGGGGAGGCCAGTCTGGTCAAAGCTGCCCCTAAAAATCGTGCTTAAAATGTTAGCAGTGAGCAGATGCCCTGTCTTTCAGTCATGGGATTTGCTTTCCTCTGGCATTTCAGGAACCCAAGTCTCTGTACGTAAACATGGGATGGCGGTCTTATGTTTGCCCATTAATGTACCTGCAAGAGAAAGAAACCAGGCTAAGCATGCACTGTAATTATAACACCAGGACAACTGTGGAGCTTCACAGGTTCAAGGCTAGCCAGGGCTACAGAGCAAGACTGTTTAAAAAAAAAAAAAATCCCAGCAACCACAACTAGGGACAGTCCCTCAGGCTTGCTCACAGCCATCTAAACTAATTGGCAAGTTAGGCCTGAAAGAGACCCTGCCTCAAAAGAGAAAAGATAAATAGGTGAAGGTCTCCTAGAGCCCACCAACTATGAACAATGTTGTGCTTGTGTTGTTCTAGATACGTACTTAGCAGGAAAAAAAATGCAGACTTCATGAATACCCCAGCACCTAGTCACTGGATTTCTGCCAAGTGCTGAGACAATGTCACATGATCCTGAAATCACTATGTAATGAGTTAGGGGTCACTCACCACATGCAAGGGTATATTATAGATGGGTCTGGAACAACCTGGAAAAATCTCACAAATGATAATATCCTATACAAGTACATGTTTGTAAAAATCAAACAGAAAATAGAGAAGGCAGTTTATGGTGTTAGAGGCAGGACTCAGTTAACTGGAGAGAGGAATGAAGGGGCTCACTTGGGGCCTCACCGTGTTCTGCATCTGTTATTTCTTGACCTGCATATCATGCTGGAATTAACAGTTTACTACATTTCATTGGCACTATCTTCTTAAACGTTAAGGTTTCTGAGCTGGCAAGATGGTTTAGCAGGTACAGGTACCCGAAGCCACGTGTGAAGACTTGAGTTTGGTTCCTGGGACTGACTCCTGCAAATTGTCCTCCAATGCCCTTGTACACACTGTACCAAATGTGCACTGACACACCTGCATCCCATATGCACATTGAATAAATAAAATATAATATTGTTAAATGCTTTACACCAGGTAAAACAATGGCAAAGCTGTGTGTTTCTGGCTCTACACCTTGAAAAGAAAGTTGACCTTAAAGTTACAAGTTCTACGGCACAGCTGTAGAAGCTCCCCTGATATATGGCTCACTCCTCTTCTGAAGCCCCAACATTGTCTGTCAACAGTTGTCCTCTTGCCTGACACATTCACAGAATTTATGCACAGAACCAGTGTATACTGCATGGCCAAGGTCAAAGGTAGACCAGAAGGCTGGAGGAGTAGCTCAGTTGACAGAGGGCTTGTAAGAATCCTTAGATTTGACCCCCAGCACTTTCTGAACTGAGAGTGTTGATGCTTGATTTTGATTGAAGCTCTAGGGAGGTAAAGGCAGGGGGATCAGGAGTTCAAGGTCATCTTCTACTATTATACATAGCTTGAAGCCAAGCTGGGACTCTTTCTGTCAAAAATAAAACCTAACCAACAACACACACATATATATACACACACACACACAAACACACACATACATATATATACACATACACACACATACACACAAACACATACACACAAACACACACATACACATGTTGTCTGCCTCCTCCTCCCCATCTCCTCCTTTCTCTCCTCTCCCCTTTCATCTTGTTCTTCACCTCCTTCTCCTCTTCTCTTCACCCTTTCCCCTTTCCTTCTTCCTCCCTCTCTCTCCTTCACACTCCCTTTCTCTGTTTGCCTCTCTCCCTTCTCAAACTATCAAGATCAACTTCGGATGAAGGAAACAGGGACGAGACACACAGGCAGAAGGAAAGCACCACCTCTCTGTGGAGAGAGGTGTTATTTTTACACGATTCCTTTTTTAAAAACTGTTTATTGTGTCTTATCATTGACGTTTTTGCTGAAAAAGATGATTTTTCTCTTTTACATCCTTACCTGCAAACAGAGAGGAGAGACAGAGAGAGACAGAGACATACAGAGAGAAATAGAGAGACAGAGAGGAGAGGAGACAGAAAGACAGATAAAGGGGGAGGGGCAGAAGAGGAGGAGGAGAGGAGGAGGAGGGGAGGAAGAGGAGGAGGTGGTGGTGGTAGCCCTGTGAGGGAGTTCCTTCTCCCAGGACTTTGGTGAACTCTACAGCCGCTCATGACTTACGCCTACAGCTCACAAAAGCTCCATGCCACCAGTGGGCCTGGTCCATCCTCACCCCATGGCTTTGGCTTTTATTGGCAAGCAATGTCACCCTCTTGTGTGGTCCTTTGCTCACCAAACCTTATAGTTGACAGCTCAGAGGAACCTGGTTGACCCCAAAGGGCCACTTGTCTGCCTTCAAATGCTGCTCAAACATGAAGCAGAGTATCTGCACACCCACAGCAGGGCATGGTTTCCTGTAAACACAGCGTCCCAAAGCAGCTGTCAACTTGCCTGTGAGAGTATGGTGGCAAAGTCGCCAGCTCTGTGGCATTCCCCTGTAAGATTACAGAGTTTAGAGAAGACAAGTCCTCCCAGCCAGTGACGAGGGAACAAAAATGATCCACAGGGAAATGGCCAATATTTGATAACCTCAAAACAAGAATATGGTTTTTATAATGTACCCAAGAGCAGGAAATACCACCCAGAGATAATCAAAATAGAAAGGACACAAATCACGCAATCCTCATGGGACAGCATGGTGCCAGGGGTGAGAGTGGAGTAAGTGCTTCCGTGAGCCTTCCCAAAGAATTTTCTGGAAAATAAGTTTTAGGCAGATAACTGACCAGAGGGACATTGGCACTGCTGTTGAGAGTCACAGGTCACACTTGGTGGCTCAAAGGGAAGATTTGGCAACCCCTTTCCCAACAACACTGACACCATCCTTGTAGCTCACCCCAGTCAAAACTGTTATTGTCAAGCAAAGCCAACAGTTGCTGGCAAGGATGCATAGAAGACCCCACACACACCTGCTTGTGGGGTGTATACTAATCTAGTCACCGAGGAACACTCTAAAAGCTTTGAAATAGAATTACATGATCCAGCCAAGTCAACCCTAGGGCTATCTACACCCAAAGGCATCAAAACCGGCAGACAGCAGAGATTTCGCCCACAGTTATCACAGTGATGTTTGCCGTAGTGAAGTCAAGGGATCTGCCTAGATACCCATCAGTGGTAGGAGAGATAAAGAATGAAGTGCCTAATGGAAAACTATTCCATTGTAGAGATCAAAATCTTGTTTCCCGGAAAATAGATGGTACTGGAGATTGTCCTGTTAAATTAAACAGAAGAGTGGGGTTTGATGGGGGTGATAAAGGACTTCAAACGGGAGGCAGCTGGGAAGAGACAATGGGTCTTGATCAAGGTTAAAGTTAGGTGAATCCAGTGTGATGCTACTAATTCCCAGAATCCTAGTCGCCAGGACGGGGGAAATCCACTAGGGCATGAAATAAGCAAGGGGCCATAGACGCGCAGGGTCAGGGTTTCCCAGCTTCCCTGTTTCACTTGAGGGCAGCCTTATCTGACTGAGAAACAGTTCTCTAAGGACACACCTCTTTCTCTCAATGTCCCAGTCTTTCTAAGTAAGAACAGGCATTCAACACCTGCAACCACAGGGCTTCCGCGGAGGCTGGGTCAGGAGAATGAACTCCAGTCTGAGCTACCAATGAGAACTTGTCTCAAAACTCAAACAAAACAATGTTCCTGGGGCCGTCGGGATGGTCCAGTGGGTGAGGGCAGGTACGGCCAAGCCTGGAACCTGAGTTCCTTTATTCCCGGTATAAGGAGAGAACTCTTGAAAGTTGTCCTCTGACCGATAAGTGTGCCTCTATGTGTGCACACACGTAAATTAAAAAGTGTCATAAAAATGGTTTTATGACACCTCAGTTTCTCACTTCTCGTTGCTGAGGACCTGGGATACCTAAGCCAAACTTAATGCTGCACAAGAGCCCAGAATGCTCACTCCGGGTGCTTACAATGAAGCAGCTTGAACAGGCGTCAGGCGAGCAAGGCCTCTGCCAGATGTTCACAGATCTAGCCTGGCACGGATAACATGGAACCAAACTGTGAAAAAGAAAGACACACATTGTAAGTGACACTCCAGCCCCGTCACACCCAGGAATCTATTAAAAGTACAAGGTATGTCGTACTGTGAATCTAGGTGTGCAGGAGTTGTTTGTTATTAGCAAATCTGTTCACCTGCAACGAAACCCACAGCTCTCCAGTTATCTCAGTAAAGGCCTTGCCTGATGTGCTCAAGGTCCCCAATCACTACAAGAACAAAACTTTACTGATGTGCTGGAGATGTGACTCAGGGGGAGTTCCGGCTTCGAGCGTGCAGCAACCTGATCCAATACCCACACTACCAAAAATAATTAAGTAGATAAAATGCTTTCAGCTGGCATGGTGGGACATACCTGTAATCCAGCACTGGGAAGCTGTGGCAGGAGGAGCCCAAGTTTAAAGTCAGCCTAGGGTATATGGCAAGACCCTATAGCAAAATAATAATAATAATAATAATAATAATAATAATAATAATAATAATAATAATAATAATAATAATAAACAACAACAATAATAATAATAAAAGACAAAGGAATTGAGGGGCATGCTTCAGCAGATACATCACTCAGCCTCCACTTAACCTTGGCATTAAACCCATCATCTGGATTCAGTGAGAGCCCCCTTCCTTGAGGTCTTCTCCCCTCCCTCCCCTTCTCACCATCCCCCCCAAGCTCTTCAGAGCCAGTGTTACCACACTGGGCTGAAACCTTTGGAAGGTGGTGCCTAGCTACAAGAAGTGAGTCCCGGGGAAGGGGCCTTGAAGTTTATAGTTTCCCTTTCCTGTCCCTCCATGATTCCTGATCCATTGAGATGTGAACAAGCAGCTATTCTATGCTGGGCTGCCTGCAGCTGTCTCAGTCTCTAGCAATTCCTTCTTTTGTTCTCTGCTCAGTGCCCTAGGGCATGGGTGGGGGTGTTCTTGGGGCAGAATGGGGGTAGTGTGGGGTGTGGTGGGAGTGGAATGGGGTTGTGGGGGAGGGGGCAGTGATTACTGAATAGCTCAGCCAGTTTTCTCCTCTCCCGTTAAAGGAATAGAAGCAAGTCTGCCCATAAAACCGAATCCTAATGCAAGCATAGTAGGGCCTGCAGAGGATCTGCACACCACAGACATTTATAGGAGTCTTTCCTGTTCTGCCTCCTCCCTGTGTTCTAAGAAGCAGCCGAGAAGCAGCAGCTTTTCCTTGTAGCTTTTCTGAGCTTAGTAACCACAGCGGTGGCCTCACTGCCCACGGGTTGTAAGTGATACTTTGAAACGTTACATTTCAAGTTACATGTTCTTGGTTGCTGTGGAACAGCTGGCAGGATGAAGGATGATCCTCTTGGTGGAAGAAGCTGTACAGGGAGGTTTGTGAAGAAGCATCACAAGTGTAGCTGATGGTTTCTCAAGGGCAGCTCTGTTTAGCTGTCATGGAGAAACTAAGAGATGGATAGATAGATAGATAGATAGATAGATAGATAGATAGATAGATAGATAGATAGATCATATTATATTATATACATCAGGATATATATATATATATATATATAATCCTGATGGATGCTGTGACTTGGTGGGGCAGGGAGTGGGGGTGGAGGAAGAACAGCTATTCTGTTTTGCAATGATAAATAAAAATAATGATGTCTTTCTAAAAAGGATCCTGGTAAAGACAATAGAAAGTCCCATATCCACCATGTCACCTGTAAACACAAATGCCTGAGCTCTCGACCCGATGGGCTAAGCTTCCAGTGGTGGTGTCCTGTATAGCCTGACACTCGGGCTCCCTCCATCACATTGAGAGCTGAGTTTGTGCTCAGATTATCTCTGTTTCTAATTTCCCCCCTCTAATCAGCTGTTATCGTTTAGGTATAAATGCCCCCTACATGTTCATCCCCAGATGGTGGCGTTCCTTTGGGAAATTGTAGAACATTTAAGACATGGACACTGTCACACAGATGGAGAAACTGAGGCATGGTGAGGATGATCTGCCTACGGTTCTCCAAAGTGGCTTTCCCGCCGTCCAGCCCGAATCTGCTTCTTCCCCACGTGGTGACAGACATTTTCTGGAGGGAGCCGGATGTCCACATGTTGCTGGTGGGGAACGTGGATCCGTTCCCATCACTCCTCAGCTTCACAGCATCGTCATCATCCGAAAGCAGCCACTGAGGCAAACTGAGCAAACAGCCATGTCTGGACCCGACCGTGTCTGCTGGCCCTTTCTCTGGTCTTTGCTTCCTAGAGGTCAGGAGCCTCTAAGTGTCTTGCCATAGCAGGCACGGCCAGGATGCTCTCTGAATTTAGGATCAGAATTAGGACAACTTCTAAAGCTCCCTCAAGGGTTCATGTCCCTGGAGACCTCTAGCTCCCTGCTGAACAGTTATGTCACCCACCAGAGTCCTGCAGCCGCAGTCCCCGCTTGACCACAGAGCTGTTCTTCTGCATCTATAATGATGGGGAGAAAGGGGAGGTGCACGGTTGTGTTCAGGTCGCCAGGCAAGTGACCTTGCCACTCTGGCATCACACAGTAGCAAACCTCTCTGAGGAGCCATCTCAAGCTGGGCAGGACAAGATGGCTTGCCAAGGGGTCACCATTATTTACAGGTCCGTCGATAGGTCTTGGCATGAAGACCTCAGTGTCTGTGCCTCTGAGGCTGACCATCTGCCAGGAAGCTGAAGGTTCTGTTCACCATGCCCTACTGACCCCGTGGCAGGAGGGACTCCAGGCTGGGGAGGGACATTTGGGTCTCAGGAGCCAATCAAGAAGCATGAAGTCACCCCCAGGGTCTCTCTGAGGCTAGAAAGAAAGGTGGCTCTGCCTGATGCAGTGGCTCAGAAAACCACCCTCCTTCTCCTCTGAGCCAATGGGCTTGTCACACAAGAGAAGTATTGTCTTTCACCTCCCTTGTGGCTCTGGAAAAAGGACTTGTGGATAGCACATGTAGTATCCAGGGCCTGACTGATGTCTGGTACCCTGAGTACGTGGAAGACATAGGGACTTGCGTGGAATCTGTCCGTGGAATTTTTAGCAGCCAGTCCAGGGAAAAAAAGAGGCAAGGCAGGAGACTGTAGACAGCTAACAGCATGAGCTGTGACTCCCCCACAGAGCTGGCACTAAAGATCTAGACTCTGCAGCTCATCTCTGGGCTCCAGATCTGAGGATCTGGCAGCAGCCGGCTAGAATGGGGAAGATGTCTGTTCCAGATTGTCCTCCCCAGCTACAACTGGTATAGACCAAGGACAGATCCCTGGGTGGGAAGCCTCTTCCATCAAGTGAGGCTGAGCCAGGCAGTTCCTTACCAAGTTTATAGCTTAGAGCTCACTAGTCTGGGTTCTGCAGAGAGATGTGCTCAATAGACTGTTCTGCATGATGGGATTGCCTTATGTGATGACAGAGGCCAAGTGGTCCCCACCTCTGCTGTCTGTCAGCAGGAGAACCAGGAAAGCTAACTGTACAGTTCCTAGTCCACGTCCAAAAACACCAGATCCAGGAGAAGATAGGTGTCTGAACTTGTAGTAACCTCCCCCTCTTCTACCTTTCCTGTCCAGGGTCCTTAAGACCTGCATATTGGACTGTACTCAGCCCACTGGTTTAGATGCAGTTCTTTCCAGAAACACCCTCACAGAAGCCCTGGAAAACGAGGTGTCAACAGCAATGTGGGTGTCCCTGAGCTCAGATAACCTAATGCAAATTAACCTCCACAGTGTGGGAGCCACAGTAGTGTAGTCAGAAATGTGTGTCTTCGTCCCAGGGACTCCTTCCGGTCTGGAGGATCGAGGTGGCAGAGAGCCCCAACAGCCTGGTATAGACGATGATCTAACCATGACCTCAGCTTCTCTGCCAGGCTCTTGTAGTCTATGTGTTGCAGCAAGAAGGCAAAGGCATTGCTCTCTGCCTAGGGACTTTTCTGCATCTCTGGGGTTCTTGTCTATGGCTTCCCTAGACAATGTTCTGCTGAGGAGTGCCTTGCCTGTCACGGGGGCATCCTGAACCACATGACTGACAGTCCTGTGCCCATCCCATGGGGAGCTGAGACATGGCAGCTGCTGAATTTGCTCTGGTTAGTGGACGGATACAAAGAATGGGAAATGTGTTGTTCTGGGCCTCTGTAGATCTGCTCCAGTCCCACTCTTGGAGCCTCCTACCCTGTGACAGATGGACAGAAAGACCTCAAAGGTCAGGCATCCACGAAACCATTGCACTGGGCCCATTTCAAGGGCCATGTATGAGTTACTATTTATTTAATCCTTGTTGCAGCCTTAAGAAGCCAGCAGGTGGCCTGTCCCCATCACAGAGGGCCTGCTAAGGACCTGAGAGGCTCAGTCGCCTAAGAGGGCAAGCAACCTGACCCTGAACTTGACAGAGCAGATGCCCAAAGCAAAGTTGCCCTAGTGCACTTTGTAGCCTCTGGTCAGTAGCTGGTGCAGAGGAAGGATTCCCTGACCACAACACATGCTTTGCCATATGTTCTTAGGGGCTACTTGGTGGCCATGCTACCTGCTGGCAGATGCAGCCTGAGAGATGGCATTCCGTTCCAACTCAAGACAAACTCCCAGGATTCACCGCTTCTAGACACAAAAGTGCATTCTCTCTCTCTCTCTCTCTCTCTCTCTCTCTCTCTCTCTCTCTCTCTCTCTCTCTCTCTCCCTCTCTTTCTCTCTCTCCTTTCTGTATCTGTATTTGTATGTGTATCTCTCTGTCTCTTCTCTCTGTCTCTCTGTCTCTGTCTCTCTGTCTCTGTCTCTCTCTCTCTCTGTGTGTGTGTGTGTGTGTGTGTGTGTGTGTGTGTGTGTGTGTTTCCATCTGCCAGACTCGGCAAGTCTGACCATATCTCTGATTTCCCCCAAATTCAAATTCACAGGTTTAAGATCTGTAGCTGCTTGTGATGTTAACCATGACTATCAACCTCACAGGATCTAGAACCACCTAAGAGACAGACTTCTGGGCGTGTCTGTGAGAACATTTCTAGATTAGGCTAGCTGAGACAGGAAGACCTACCTGAACGTGGGGGGGGGGGTGCCGTTCTGCGGGTGAGGGTCTAGTGGGCACCAGCATCTGTCTCTCTTCCTGACGGAGGTCATGTGACCAGCTGCCTCACGCTCCAGTCACCACGCCGTCCTGCCACAACTGACTAAACCCCAAAACTGTGGACCTAACCCAGCCCTTTCTCCCCTAGGTTGCTTTGGTTGCATATTTTACCACAGCAACAAGAGGGTTGAGAAACTGTTTGCTCTGGAAACAACTGTAGAGAGCACAGGCCACCCAACCCAACCTTCAGAGGTAGTCATGGACAGCAAGCACCCACGACCTGGGGAGACAATGGCTTTCCTCCTGAGTCACCCTGACACAATCTTCCTGTGGGCAGTCAGCCTCTCAGGACCTTGGCAAGCCAAGCGGCCATGCTGGGGGAAGCCAAGAGTACAATTAAGAAATTTAATTTGCAAACACAGTTAGCTCAATTAGAAGATTGTGCACATCCTGTAACAAACAGACCTGAGACTGGGCCCCTCACCCCTCCCTTCCAGTCGGCCCTAGCCTTAGGTCTCAAGAGCATGTTCTTCCTGGAGAAGTGTCTGAGAGGGTTCTGGACGTACCAGACTGGCCTGCAGCAGAGGCAGCAGTGTGAACCGGACCAGCCCTTCAGGGAACCTGAAGGGCATTTAGAGGGCACAAGGCTCCAGCTTGGCCTTCTTCCTTTGGGAAGAGCCTGGACTGAGAGGTTTTCTCAGCTGTCTCAGGGATTCCAGAAGGAAGGTGCTTTGAGACAAGATGTGTGTTGGTATATGTTGACCTGAGAGAAGACCACCCATCTTCGTGTGTGTGTGTGTGTGTGTGTGTGTGTGTGTATGTGTGTGTGTGTATGTCTGTATGCTGTATGTATGTGTGTGAGTGTGTGTGTGTATGGTATATGTATGTGTCTGCCTCTGTGTGTGTGTGTATGTGTGTGTGTGTCTGTGTGTGTGTGTGTCTGTATGTGTGTGTGTGTGTGTGTCTGTATGGTATATGTATGTGTCTGCCTCTGTGTGTGTGTGTGTCTGTATGTGTGTGTGTGTGTGTCTGTATGGTATATGTATGTGTCTGCCTCTGTGTGTGTACATGTGTGTATGTATGTGTGTGTGTCTGTATGTGTGTGTGTGTGTGTCTGTATGGTGTATGTATCTGTGTGTGTATGGTGTATGTATGTGTGTGTGTGTATGGTATATGTATGTGTCTGCCTCTGTGTGTGTGTGTGTGTGGTGTATGTATCTGCCCATGTGTGAGTGTGTATGTGTGATATATGTGTGTCTGCCTCTGTGTGAGTGTGTATATGTATATGGTGTATGCATATGTCTGTAGTGTGTGAGTGTGTGTGTATGGTGTATACATGTGTCTGCCTGTGTGGGGGGGTGTTGTGGATGGGGAGAGGGGTTCTGTGTAACTTGATTGCATAGTTCTTAGATGTGAACTTGGCAGATGGCAGTGTCTATTGTGATGTTGAAAGGTTAGACGTGTGGGTGGTGAGAATTATAGCGTCTGCTTTGTCCTGACATGCTGGAGGACACAATGCTTTGCAGCCACCAAGTTCTTGGGTGCCAGGAACACGGGCATTTAGCAAGCTGTGCTTTTAATATCACAATCCGGTATCTCATGAGGCTGCTCTTCTCCAAACACCAAGTCAAAGGGAAATTAGTAAACCTGAGCATTAGGGTCTACTCCTCTCAGATGACAGCATGTGTAGATGTCACCTGCAGAGTCCACCATGGGTGACCTTCTGGGATGCTGGCTGGCAGCACGGCTGACAAGGAAGCTGAGTCTTGATTACACTCTGGTTTTGTTTTTCAGACAGGATAAAGTAGCTGGTGTGTCAAACTCACCCTGAGAAACCAGACCTGATGTCAAAGGGGTCACCTACACCGAGATCAAACCCACTTTTATCCATAGAACGCACGGCATGGATGCTTCTGACTCCCAGTGTCACAGGCACCAATTGCTATACGCTCCATTGCTTAAAGCAATATAAACCATGTCTGGTAGGCTGGCTCAGCAGGTAAAGATGTTTGCTGCTAACACTGACAGCCTGAGTTCAGTCCTGGAACCCACATGGTATAAAGAACCAGCTCCCCACAAGTCGTCCTCAGACATCCACACTGTATATAGCGAGATGGTGCCTGTGACTAAAGTCTGCAGGGGAGGGGACTCTGACTTCTTCCAGGCTTCCTGTGACTCCTTGTTTGCCTAGGCATGGGGCAGCCTGAAACCCAGGACATGGCAGCTGAGTAGCAGCCTTACCTGCTTCCACCTGGGGCCAAGCTTTCAGCCAGTGGAGGAATGAGAGAAGAATGCACTCAGGGTCAACATGATGAGTGGCAGGTTCCTGCTGCCTCTATCTGTCATGTTCCTGATTACCTGTTTGTTTATTTATTTATTTATTTAGGTAAGCTTTTCTGAAGCGGTCAGTGTAGGCCATAGCGTAGGTCCAAGCCCTGCCCTAGTCACTTGTTCTCAGGGGGAACCAATGTGTACTGGTTATTAGAGGCCAGTGTGTACTGCTTTTCCTTGCCAAGCCTCGACAGCACTCAGGGGTATCCTGGAAGGTCTGGGCAGGGTCCAGGCAGATGGGCCAGCTTCTCTTCTCTGTCTTACGCCATCACCAAGATGCTAGATCTTCACAGAATGAAAGCTCTGTGTAGATAGTGACTGAAGAGTGTGCCCCCAATCTGTTCAAGTTGCCTTGTGAAGACTTGTCTCTGTGAGGCCTTGAGACTGGGCAGCCTCCTTGGAGAACAGACACAAAAGGTTACACAGCCAGAGAAATGGCTCCCCTGCACCGGAACCTGCTAGAAGGCTCATGCCACACAGACTGCTGCATGTGCTGCTCTCCCAGAGAACCTCTGTGAATTCCAGGCAGGGTCTGAGGCTCGTCTGCCAAACACTTACTTTCTGGGGATCACATGGGAAAACGCTCTCAGTCCCTGTCCCCAGCTCTCTCCAGCATCGGGAAACACCTGGATAACACAGGTCCTACTTCCCAACAACTCAGACACTCACAGAAGGGTGCTTAGGCTTTACTGTTTCCCAAGTGTGTCCCAAGACAGGTTATACAGTGACAACCACAGAGACTTAGGGCATGGCTCTTCAACAGGGATAGGGAGACTGCCACTCTAGGGGACATTTGACAATATTTAGGACGACTTCGATTGTCATAACTTAGCAGAAAATGTGACTGGAGGCCATTGCATGTTTGCATGGATGGATCCCTATTCATGTGTGCATATGTGTGTACATGCATGTATGTATGTATATGTGTATATATGTGTGAATAGGTGCATATATGTCTGTGTTTATGCATTTGTGTATATGAAGGTGTGTTTGTGTATGCATGTGTATGTGTGTGAACACATGAAGGGAACACCCTCTATAAAGCAGAAGAATGTGTGCATATATGTCTGTGTTTATGCATGTGTGTGTATATAGGTCTCTCTCTGTGTGTATGTGTGTGTGCATGCGTGAGTGCACGTGTGTACGCGTATGTGTACACAAGAAGGGAACACCTTTTATGAAGCAGAGCTTCATGACAGCAGAACTCTGGCTTGGGTCTCTCCTGCCTGGCACCACTAAAGATGCTGTTGAGGAGTGAGGGGAGAAGGCTGAGCCCCACATCCTGCACTGTCTCCACATTATCCTACAGGACCTGCTCCAAACAGTGTAGCACTCTGATGCCACCAAAAGCTAAAGCAGATGGAGCCTGAGAGCCCGAGGACATCTTGGTTCTGAGGCTAATCAGATGCTAGGGTATAACTTCCAAGGCTTGTGAACATTTGCTTCTTGGAAGGGGCAGAGCATACAGCCTTGCAAGACACTCTGAAGAATAGGCACAGCCACATATGGAGAGCTTCCTGGAGTTGTCAGGATCAGAGCCTGGCCTAACAGGCGAGGCTTGGCCAGCCTTCATCGCTAAGCCACATCGGGAAGAGGAATAGAGCACATCTTTGGGGCTCTACCAGGAGGTTTACATTTAGAGGGCAAGAAGTATGTGTAGCAAGCAGTCTAGCCCTGATGTGGTCCTGCCTATCACTAATCCGTCATTGTCTCTGGTCTGTCCTGCAAGGCAGTCTAACACATTGTCAACACTGGGCGAATTCTCTCCCTGGTAGGTAAGTGTCCCCTGTGGCTGATACCAAGCTCCAGCCTTCCCTTAAGACTCGTGGGGAAATCCAATGCCTTTGTACCCTCCTTAGGGTTCCTGTTGCTGTGACAAACACCATGTTCAAGGAACTTGATGGAGGAAAAAGTTTATTTCATCAACTGTTTATCACCCAAGGAAGTCAGAGCAGGAACCTGGAAGCAGGAACAGAAGCAGAAGCCATGGAGGAGTGCTGCTCGCTGGCTTGCTCTTCATGGCTTGCTCAGCCTGCTTTCTTATGCCATCTAAGACAACTTGCTCAGGAATGGCACCACCCACAGTGGGCTTGGTCTTCTATTGATGGCTATTCTTGGTTGTCAACTTCACTACATCTTAAATTAATGAAAACTCAAATGACTGGGCACATCTATGAGGGATTATTTTTTCTTACTTAAATTGTTTGAAGTAGAATCCGCTCCTAGTTTATAACTTTGAGGTGGGAAGATCCCTCTTTAATCTGGGCTGGGAGCAGTTTATATAAAAGACACAGAAGGAAGCTCCTTGACCCCTCCTTGCTTACTCTTACCCTTGCAAGCAAGTTCATTCATTCCTTTATTGGCATTAGAGCCTATATTTTAGGATTTGACTGCTTACTGAAGACCAGATGAAACATCCAGCCTTATGAACTTGAATGATTACTGGATTCTTAGACCTTCCGTTCATAGGCAGCCATTGTTGGATTAGCTAAACCATAGCCTATAAGTCATTCTAATTAATCCTGGTGTGTGTGTGTGTGTGTGTGTGTTGAGAGAGAGAGAGAGAGAGAGAGAGAGAGAGAGAGAGAGAGAGAGAGAGACTCATTCTTCAAGTTGTTACTCTAGAGAACCTTGACTCATACATCCCATCACACTTTGGCCGTCATTGATGAAGGAAATGCCCTACAGTCTTACCCTCATGCCAATCTGATGGAGGCATTTTCTCAGCTGAGGTTTTCTCTTTCCAGACGACTCTAGCTCATGTTAAGCTCAGAACAACTCAACCAGTACACTTTGGTGCCATTGCCCAGTGGTCTCATTTCCAAAGTAGAAGGCACACAAGTTTCTCTTCACCGTCCCTTCACTCCTGCCAGGGTGGTTACATACCTTTTCACTGAAAATTCGCCATGTTCAAGAACCTGGAAGAAATGTAGTCCAGGCCATCACAGATACACCAAGAACTGCTGCTGGTACCACACCCCGACAGGATTCTGTAGAAACACAACAGGGTCCATAGGGCTGGCCATGATTAAAGTGACCCTACAGGAGGCAAACTGCAGGATCATGGACAATCTTGACTGTGCGCCAGGGAAGAAGAGGAAACCCACATAGAGTGATGGTGTGGGGAGCTCTGCAGGTATGGAGGGTTTCTGGTAGTTCGGGAAGCTGGAGGCGTCTTCTAACTGGAAGGCACATTAGAGCATTTCAAGAGGCCAAACCCTTGCTGGAGATAAGAAGGAAAGCCCAAGTGTAGCACATGCCTCTGAGTTAGCACTGTGTCCTCAAGCTCTTTGTTCAGAGTGGACGGCAGCACCTCAGCTGAGCAGAGCTGGCAGAACACATCCCGCACACTGAATTTGGATCGTTCTGAGACTTTGCCTGAGTCCAGGCATGCATAGCTTCCATTGATCCTGGAACATTCGATCCTCCTGACTCTTGGCCAGTATCCACTCTGGTGACACACACTGTAATGGCTTCTGTCCTAGGGACTGGGTATTTCTCCCTTGGGGTTACCCTGTTAGGTTTAGAGTGACCAGTGAGGCTAGGCCACCTCCTTAGTAAGCTAAGTAAAGAAATTAGTCCTGGTGAAAAGCAAAGAAAGTCTCTTTCTCTGGACCCATGAGGCTAAGCCAGCAGTATCTAGAGAGTCCCTGAGAAGCAAGAGAGGTCAGGAGTCAATCCTGGAGTTCACAGGGCCTGGTCAGAGCCACAAGGACAGGCTCTGTTTGGGGAGAGTGGCCTTACCTCCACGTGTGCACAACTGGTGGGCAGTTCTTTGAAGGAAGAGAATATGGAGAAATGGAGGGAATGTGGGAGGCTTGAACAACCAGGAAGAAGAAAATCACATGGCACGGGTCTGGGTGGATAGGTGGTTTAGTCACTATGGGCTCACATTGTGACTGAATTAGTCCTCAGAACCTGTGTGCAGGGGGAGGGGGAATCTGAACATGAAGGTGTCCATTTGCAGTCCCAGCACTGGAAAGACAGAAACAGGAGGACCCTGGGGATTGCTGGCCAACCAGCCTAGCCTACTTGGCTTGGGGAGGTTCAGGCCAGTGAGAGACGAGGTGGATGGAGCTGGAGGAACTACGCCTGAGGCCGACTCTGCGCCCATGTGTGTATGCACAGTCAGCCCACACAAAGGCACTGGGTATGATAAGGATCTATGAGAGTCCTGCACCATACAGAGGCTGGGAGGCAGGTGTCCGACTTCAGTGTGGGTTTCTTCCTGCCTCGAACGTTCAGGAGCCAGGTCATTGTGAGCTGGAAACAATGTTGCTGTTTGCTCAGGACTTTGTAAGTTGAAGATGAGGCCCAGTGGAAACCAGGGCTCCCGGGGCTCAGCACCTGACCAAGAGTTAACACTCCCAGAGAGAGCTCTCAGACCAATGAGCACTGGTAGAAGCCCCTGTGACCGCCGGGCATGGGGGTGTGAGGACGGGGTGAGGCAGGCTGAGGTGTGTGGGGGGGGTGAGGACGGGGTGAGGCAGGCTGAGGTGTCAAGGGCAGAGGTACAAGAAGGAAGGGAGGCTTTCACAGTCAGGAAGGCCTGGATGGACTGGCCTGCTGGCCTGCGCTTGTCCTCACAGTCCCTCAGGAGGATGAGGCAAAAAACTTAAAGTTCAAGTCCTGTGTGGCCTACAGAGTGTGTTTAAGGCCAGTCTAGGCCAGAGTGAGACCTGCCTCAAAATTAAAGAAAAAAAGAAAAAGAAAAAGAGGCGTGGACTATCATTGATAGAGTTTATATACACGATAGAGACATGCCAGACAGCTGGCATGTGTGTGGCTTTGGGTTCAGAATGTAATCACACACACACACACACATACACACTCACACAAACACACACTCACACACTCACACAAACACTCACTCACATACTCACACACACTCACATTCACACACACTCACATTCACACACTTACACACACACTCACACAACTAAATACACACTCACTCAAACACACACTCACATACTCATAAACACACACATATTTACACCTCACACACATACACCACATGGACACAATCATATACAACCACACACATTCATACAACCATGTACTTATTCACACACACACACACACTCATATATATATATATATATATATATATATATATATATTCACACACACACTACACACATATACCTCACATGCTCACACAATCATACACTCACACACACTCAACACTCATATATACATTCACACATACTCATATACACATACTCACACACACACAATCGCACAAGTATTCATACTCATATACACATACTCACATGCATATACCACATGCACCCACACTTACACAATCAGGCACACTCACACAACTGTACACGCATTCACACAGACTCACATAAACACTCATATACACACACTCAAACACATATACCTCACATGCTCACACAATCATACAATCACACACAATCAAAAGTATTCATATGCACTCAAACACATACACACACCTTCACACACTAATACACACACACACTCACAGTCCCCAAGTCAAGTGTAGCAGCTTAGAGATCCACACCCAGTTACCGCAGCCACCACAACCCTGCAGTCCTGAACAGTGTGGACCCAGAGAGGCTCAGACCCTTCTCTGACCTTGACTTGGAATCGCTGACCTGAGGGGCACAGAACTTTCCAAAGCATCGGCCTCGGTCACAGTGTTTGCAGCAATAACACATCTGCACTGTTGTGAGACCAGCCAGGCAAACAAGCAGCTGGAGACACCCACACGTTTTATTCCTGAGGAGAGCAAACTGCTCTCCTCTCACAGAGACACGGCCTGTGGTCCTGATGGAGCTTGGCCACGAGCATCCCCCGGGGTCTCTCTCAACTGCTGTAAATATAAACACAGGAAATGTTTCACCCACAGACTCACAGACAGAGGAAGGAAAGATCTAGAGCAGCCGTCCACAGGTGTTGGCGCAGGCTGTCCTGACGCCTGGCAAAGGATCTTCGGCTCTAGTGAGAAACGATCCCTGTGAAACCTTTCGGTCTTGTCGTGCACACTACCTGCTTAGGAATTTCTTGCCAAAGCTGAGAACATATCTGGGAGCTCGGTGGACAAAAACATGGAGGGCAGCTGCTAGGTCAGTGCAGCCCTGAGCTAACTTTCACTTTCCCACTCCACAAGTTGTTTTTTAAAAGTGCTGGTATCACACATGCTAGGTGAGTGCTGTACACACACACACACACACACACACATACTCACCCATACACACACACACATACCCATACACAAACACACACACATACACAAACACTCACCTATGCACACATACACCTATGCACACACACACTCACCCCCCACACACATAAAAACACAAACATACACTTACCCATGCACACACACTCACTCATGCATACACACACTCACACACATACCCATGTACACACACACACACCTGCACACACAAAATGAGTCACAGCCTCTCAAAAGAAAATATAAAATACATATGAAAAAGTGCTATAATGTTCAAAGACATGCAAATTAAGATCATAAGAGCTACAAGCCCACACTGGCTGGAACTGTTCCGAGCAACGGGGATGCCACCACATGGAGAGGGTGTGGAGGAAAGCAAACTCTGTCGAAGGGAACTAAAACAGTGTGGCTACTTTGGAAACTGAGGCACTTCCCCAAGAGTCCCAGAAGAGCCACTGTGTGACTTGGTAATTCTGTGTCTAGATACCCACCTAAGCATATTTGCCATCTTGATTGCTAACTCGACACATTTTTAGAATTTCCTCCATCAGATTGGCCTGTAGATAGCTCTGTGGGGTATATCATCATCATCATCAGCATCATCATCATCATCATCAGCAGCAGCATCATCATCATCATCACCATCATCATCACCACCACCACCACCATCAGTTGATGTGGGAGGGCTCTATAGATGGTATCACCTCTGAGCAGGTGGTCTTGAGTTGTTTAAGGAATCAAGATGAGCATGAGCCAGAGGAAGCAAGCCAGTAAGCGGCACTCCTCCAAGGCCTCTGCTTCAGTTTCTGCTTTAAGTTCCTTCCCTGGCTTCCCTCAAGCATGGCTATAAGCTGTAAGCTCAGTAAACCCTTTCCTCCCCAGGTTGCTTTAGGTTGCAGTATTTACCACAGCGATGGAGAGCAAGCTAGAATGGTCTGTCTGTGTGCTGGTACCCTCTGCACCCCATGCTCATCCTTGGTTTGATTGGTGTTAGCACCCTGGTGAATTTCATGAATCTTTTGGCTCTTGGTGTGCCTATTTTTGAAAATGGTATTTTTAGATTGTTCACATCTCTGTTATCTTCTTCTGATTGGCTTGTAAGTACTCTTTACATAGTCTAAATACAAATTCTTTACAACACACAGGGTTTGCTTATGTGTTCTTCTTCCTAGGCCTCCCGATTTGGTGATGAGATGCCTAGCTTGCATAGGTCTTCTGCCCACCTTTCTAGGAAACTACGTCAGATCTACCCTACCTGAGCACTTGCTCCAAACTCTCTCTCTCTCTCTCTCTCTCTCTCTCTCTCTAACTCTCTCTCTCTTTCTCTCTCTCTCTCTCTGTGTGTGTGTGTGTGTGTGTGTGTGTGTGTGTGTGTGTGTGTGTGTGTGAGAGAGAGAGAGAGAGAGAGAGAGAGAGAGAGAGAGAGAGAGAGAGAGTGTGTGTGTGTGTACTCAAGGCAGACTCAAACTCAGGATCTTCCTTACTCAGCTTTGAGAACCGGCCTTGGCTCGCTTTACATTTGTTTTTCTCTTTTATCTTGAGAGGCTCCCTGCTCAGCCCTAGCTGGCCTAGAACTCTCTACGTAGGCCACACTGGCTTAAAACAAATTGTGATCTTCCTGCCTCTGCCTCCGGAGTGTTGGGATTACAGGCATGTGTCACTGCATTCTTATACGACAGAGTAATTTTGTTTTCCTAGAGAGGGGATTTCTAGTTTTGAAAATACATCACTTTAAAGAGATGAATGTCCTGGATCTTGCCCAAAGTTTAAACTGAATGCTAAGGAGATGCCTCTTTCACCACCACCCCTCCCCCAGAAGAGTCTGAGATGCAGCGGCCCTGGCTCCATCGATCTGTGCTGCTCTGGGCCTGGGGTGGCTGCAGCTGCGAGGCGGCCCAGCCATTCCGGCTGCTCCTGCGCTTCTGGGGGTATATTTAGGCTGTTCCTATTTAGAGCTCCCAGAATAGCCACCGTTTTTTGTTTCTCAATCGTCCTCTAAGTTTTTGTTCCTTCCTGCTTGAAATTGAGAGTGACATCTGACATAACTGATGATTTCCAAACCCTCCCCCATTCATTCCAGGAGCCTGCCCTTTTAAATGACATCTAAGCTTTCGGGATGTAAACTGAATGTGATCCTCAGTGGTATCCTAGACCTCCTGGGGGCAGAGGGCACCACGGCTAAGACAGAAGAGTCTGAGTCCCAGCATCTGCTCCCAGCACACTTTGATCTCCACTGCTTAAGTTCAGAAAGAAGTCCGCTGTGAATTATAATAAATCCAAGTGCTCCCTGACCCAAGGATGTTTACAGCGTAGGTTTCATCTATTTCTGGGGCCAAACAGCCCCAGGGATAGTTGAATTGAGTCTGTTTGGCCCATTTTGTCTGGCCCACGCGTGAAGCACGTAGTGCTTTGAAGATCCTGGGTGCACTGGGTCGGCAAGTGTTCCTAGAGTGGCTTCTGACCTCCTTACTTTACATACAGCTAAACCCAAATTAGACTCCTGCGTCAGTAGCATATCTGATATCTGCTCCCGCTAAATGAGAGATCAAGGTTAAACCAAAACTCCTGTCTCTCCTGTAGGCATCGAAGATAAACTGAGCAGAACACAAGAACCCCCAATGTCAGTTCCCAGCTCTGAGAGGGACCCGGAGACCCGGGAGGTGGGTGCTCTGGCTTGCTTTCTGTTGCTGCATAAAACACTGACCCAAAGCGACTTACAGAGAGACAGGGTTTACTTGCCTCACAGGTCACAATTCACCTTCAGAGGAAATCATAGCAGGAACCTGGAGGCAGAAACTCAAGAGTCCCCCTTCCCGGCTTGCTTCCCCTCTGGACCACCTGGCAGTGTGCTGACCCTGAGGAAACAGATCCCAGAAGATTTCACCTCAGTGATGCCTGTGTCTTACTGACCATAGCTGGTCTGTCCCAGATGGCCAGCCTCTGCTCTCTCAGCAAAACAAAGGTTTGGTTTGAGTGGTGGGTGCTTACTCCTTAGCAACAGCCGACTCTTCAGCCCCAGCACCGGAAACCCCAGAGTGGGTGCATGCTGGTTTCCTCCCATTGGAAGAGTTAGGAGGGAAAAGCTGTGAATGTAGAGACCTGAGCTTTCACAGTTGCGGGGAAGGAAGTGTGGTGGTGTACCATTGTTTTTCTGTCTCGGTGGTCGAGAAGCAGAGAGAGACAAACACTAGTGCTCCGCTAGCTTTCTCTGTTTTACTCAGTGAGGAACTTCAGTCCGTGGGATGATGCTGCCCGCAACCTAGAGGGAACCCTTCACTTAGATTTAACATAATCTAGAACTTCCTCAAAGTCATAGCCAGAGGCTTGCCTCCCAGGTGCTTCTAGAGCCTATCAAGGTGACAGTTTTAGCTACCGAATACTAGGCATAGCACACTGGTGGTGGCAGTCTTTCAAGGTTTTTTTTTTAATTTTATTTTTTTATATCAAGCCAAATAAATCCATTCCAGTAAGTGTTGAAAACCGAACCGCTTAAAGGGTTCACAAAACCCTTTTGTACGAAGGCCGTCTGAAAAGCATTTCTTAACAGTTTACTGGAGTTGAGCACACATGGTGATGTGTGGAACAGAGCAAAATGGTGTGGCAACGGCTGAGTGCTCCCAGGCCTCCTATGCCTAGCGTGGGCTCCCCACAGCCCATGTCAAGTATGGCCAGAAGCCCTCCTTGGCATATAGGTGTCAAGTTCTCTACTAACCTGAGAAGCCAGGGCACATGAGCTGGGGACATAGAACACAGTTCACACCTGTTTAAGAGGCAAAGGATGCAGGACATGGCCCACGCACCTGTCAGAATCTGCCACAGTGTTTTTTCTGCTTAATGCACAAACATTCCGAGGCAAAATCCAAATGACAGCTCAGAGAGGAGAGGAGAAGCGTTTGGAAGGCCAGGCTACCCTTCCGTGCGAGCCCCCAGTAGAAAGTGGTGCCATCCAGAGGCCACAATAACTGCCTTCTGGAGAAAGTCCCCCACCCAGAGCTGTGCGTGGAAGCCCCTCCCTCCTGCAGGAGGCAACCGGCTCTGTCCTCAGCAGCACTGTGGGCATGACCCTGTTTTGTTTCTGGCATGTCTGCACCAAGAAAAGATGTTCCAGGGACCTGGGCCTAGGAAGATGGCGCAGTCAGTAAAGTCCTTGCCTCACAACTACGAGGACCCAAGTTCAAATCCCCAATGCCTACATAAAAAGCCAGATGTAACAGCATATCCCTGACATCCCAGCACTCGGGAGGCAGAGATGGGAGAATCCCTGGGACATCCTGACCAGCCGGCCTAGACACATCAGCAAGCTCTGGGCTTAGAGAGAGACTCCATCTCCAAAAATAAGGTAGAAAGCAATTAAAAGCACTGAAAGCCAACCTCCACCTCCACACACAGAAGCACACCTGCTTGTGCACCTGTGCACGGGTGCACACTTGCCCGCACGCACACGTATGAATTCACATACACAAAAATTAAATTTGGAAAACAAGAATAAACACATTTCTAAGAAGACAGGAGGGCAACGTCTTTGAAAGCCGGACCTGAAAAGATATTTATATAATAGAAATTGTCTCCTTTAAGAAACAAAGCAGTCCCAGGCTTGCTTCACGCTCCCTCCCCGAGGATGTCACTAGCTCTTGTTACCCTTACAGCATGTTTAAAGGTCCCATTTTTAGAACTTTGATGCTGTGATGAGCAGAAAGGCCGCCACCACCCATTCTGGGGAACCGAGTGTCTAAAAGGAGTTGACCTTCCCAAGTGGCTCACTCCCAAGGAGAAAGCAGGTGAATCACTCACCTCTTTGCTGGTAGCACTCAGAAAACAGCAACTGGCAAACTAGAAATGGTTGCTGCTTTGGATTTTTCTGGAGGAGTGAGATAAATAGATACTGACAATACTTAGCACATACATGTTGAGCGATATTGTGTATCTACGTATGACGGGCTCCATGTTGAGTAGGAAGCACGTTTGTTCTGTTTCCCTTTCCTGTGTTATCCTTGATTGTTGGCTAATTCGCCTCACCCTTCACACCCTATTCTTGCCTATGAATCCTCCTCATCCTTTCCTGTTTCCCGGTCTGCTGACTTTCCCACCTCATCACATTAGAAAGAGCCTGAATGTGCATCTCCGCGAGATATCTTTGTGTTAGATTATTATTTTGGGGGGTTTAATTTTTTTTCAAGATGATATATGATGGCCAACTTACTTTTAGGTTTATCTTATGATTTATTTGTTAAGTGTGTAGGTGTACGTATATGAGTGTGCACACGCTGGAAGAGGGCACTGGATCCCCTGCAGCTGGAGCTACAGGCAGGTGTGAGCTGCAGACAGGTGTGAGCTGCAGACACGGGCGCTGGAACTGAGCTCCTCTGGAAGAGCTTAGCCACACATTTCTTCAGGCCTGTGACAGTTAAAGGTCAATTTGACATAACCTAGGACTCCCAGGGGAGAGGGTCTCAGCGAGGACTGTCCACATGGAGTTGGCCTGTGCTTGTGTCTGACAGAGGCTGTCTTGATTCCCTAACTGAGTAAACACTCTGAATCCTTCACTAGGGGCCTTGAACTATATAGGAGACCAAGTTGAGCACAAGCAAGCACACAAGCGGGCAACCATACATTCATTCCTCTTTGCTCGTGACTGTGGATATGGTGTGACTAGCTGTCTGCACTGCCTGCTTGCTACCTTGGCTTCCCTGTGATTTGTGAGCTAAAGCAAGAATGTCCAATGGGATGGGATAGAGAGTAGTATCTCAGGGACAAAGAGTCTTGAGTTAGTTAGAGTGGGCGTGGGGTTTGTATTGGTCTCTTCGTGCTCTCCCTCTCCCCCTCCTCTCCCATGTCTCCTGTCTTCCCCTTCCCCCTTCCCCCTCTCCGAGGGTTTTATCACCAATGGGAAACAGTGCCCAGTGTCCATGGTCCTAAAGTCATCTGTATGATTTATTTTGTGTGCCTGGCCCCCTAAAGGACCCTATATCCATCCTTCAGTGTCATTTACTTCTTGGAATCCTGGGAGCAGGGGAGGATATAAGAAGCCAGCAGAGGCTGAGAGCTGGGAGCAGGATTCGGGGGTAGGACTGAGGAGGTTCCAGGAGACAGAATAGTGTCCGAGGGCAGGATTATTTAAGAGGTGACAGCTGGAATTCGGAGAAGCTCAGCTGAGCCAGAGAAGATGTTGTTAGGAGTCAGGAATCCATGAAGAACCACAGACAACATAGCAAGAAGAGAGGAAGAGAGAGAGGAGGAGGAGGAAGGAAGAGAGAGAGAGAAAGAGAGAGAGAGAGAGAGAGAGGGAGGGAGGGAGGGAGGGAGGGAGGGAGGGAAAGGAAGGAAGGAAGGAAGGAAGGAAGGAAGGAAGGAAGGAAGGAAGAATCAAAAAAGGGCGCTGTTGGCGCTCGTCTGGTGTTCCTAGGACAACTAGTTTGGCAGAAAATAGGCTCGGGCATTAAGTGGGTTTGGTTCTTTCCTTGGCTCACTAACCCAAGCACAGAGTCATGAGGGGAGCCGCGACCTAAGGCTGGAAAGAATACGGCTGGGCTGGCTGTGAGGGACCGTGTACAGAGTGTGGTGCCTGCTTCACTTAACCCACCTGGGCTCCATTCGGACTCCAGAAAACATCCTGGAGTTCTTTAGGGACCGGCTGGTGTGTTTCGGACAACCCTCACTGCGCATGTCTCTGCAGATGCGCCCTACGCAGCCCCTCCCCAGTCCTGCTTTCGCCTTCCTGGGGCTGCACACACTCCTCTGTTTTAAGATTGTTCCTTGGCTGCAGTGAGGTTCCCACTGTGGAGCTGACAGCCCAGAGGTATCTGAGCAAGTCCGCAGGGAGCTCAGGAAGGCAGCCTCGGCGACATCTATGGCAGGCCCCAGAGGTCAGTGATTCTGAGACCTTATGTGTCTGACATTGAGTCACCAGAGTCCTTGTGGAAGGCAACAGTACCAGAAGGTTCTACCCAGCTACTTGCTTAAAAAATCTGGGCGCAGCAGAAGCACTGCCCAGATTTCTTACTCGTACTTAAGCTGAGGCAAATCTAAGTTTGGCTCCCTTGACTTGCCCTTGGAAGCAGTTGCGGAGGGGGGTCCTGGGTGGCCAAGGATCGGATATAGGTCAGTAGTCTACAGCCTGCACAGAGGCGGCAGCCGAGGAAACTGAGTACAGGCCAGCTGTGGTCGATGAGTCACCCGGACACTGGCATCAGCTATTTCTGAACTAAAAAGCCTCATATCTCTCTCCTCACCTTGAGGGGGCCTTGGTCTTCAGACACACTTCCCTAAGATCAAGGAGGAAAGAGGCTGAGACTAAAGCAGGAGAAAGTCCTCCTGTGAGCTTTCCCTACTGCGCACCACGCAGGCAGGAAAGAACCATTCAAGAGAAGAGCAGCCGATTCCAGAAAATTCTAGAATTTGGAATTGTAAGAATACCATCCATTCCTCCCTCTCTTCCTCACCCTTCCCCTTCCTTCCTCCCTCTTTCTCTTTCTTGTTTGTCTGCCTTCTCTCTCTCTCTCCCCATTTCTGTCCCCTCTCTCCTTAACTTTCTGCTTCTGCAGAACGAATGCTCTAGAAAGCACATGCCATGTTAGACCAGAGACAGGGCATGGTTGCCCTTCCCCTGGCTTGCCCAGCAGGGGAAGAGTGAAAGCAAACACCCTGGGGTGCTATGTCTGACTGTTGTATGTGGAACATATCCACGACCCCCTTTAATTTCTCAGCTGCACCAGCAGGGTTTTCTTAAAGATGAAAGAGCAAAACCCAGGGGTCCGGTTGATAAGAGTTGTCTTTTCTGAGCTGATGCACATGGCTGAAAGGAGTTTGCAGAAGATCATGTTTTATGTCTCCAGGACCTGATTATATATATGTGATAATGTGTCGGTCTCTACATCCACTCTTCATGTCTTTGATCATTGCTCTTTCCTTCTGAGGAGCAGAGAGGGTTACAGACCTGTGCACCAGGCTCAGATTCCAGACAGCCAGCCCCTCTGCTCAGTTCTAGCAAACCTGGCTCTGCCCTCTAGAAGGTCCCATTGGAGTCATCTCGAGCACATGAAACGGGTTCTGACAGGGATTCACAAAGCGAGCAGGCAGCCTTGCTCCAGGCTCTGTCTCTGCTTGTGTTCCGTGTGGCCCCAGCTCTAGGCTTCAGCTCAATGCTAGGGTGAGGTGTTACCTCCTCACCGTGGGGTTTGGGGGACGGAGGGACAGAGATGGACGTCCAGCTGTGACATCCAGTGATCACACTCTATATGCCTTCAACCAAGAGACAGAAGAGGCAGTTTGTTGGTCCTGAGAGAAGAAAGGGTACGGGGTAATGGGAAGTCCACTGAGCGCCCACGTGCCTCATTTCCTTGACCTCTGCCAGACTCAGGCCCCCACCCTATTGGGCAGGCAATGCAAGCTCCACTCTGAACGCTTCCGAGAGACCGCTGTCCTCGGTTCATCTGCTTCCGGAGCCTCTTTAAGTGATCCTTTCTAAGTACCAGTAACCACAAAAATAATTTGTTATTCTTAACTATTTAATTCTGTGAAGGACAGTGTTGCTGTTTCACAGTGAATTAATTGAGATAGTCTGCCTACCTTCCCACTCCTGAAAACCTTCCTGCATTTAATTTTTTTTTTTTTTTTTTTTTTTTTTTTTTTTTTTTTTTTTGTTTTACTAAGTAAAAGTCTTCATAGGCACCTAGCATAGGCAGTGACTGGCAATAAGAAAAACAAACTCACAATGGGAGGGTGGTCCAATGGGTAAAGCATTTGCTGTTCAAGCAAGAGGACAAGAGTTCAAGCCCCCAGAAGTCAAATAGACTTGAATGCCTGTATTCCTGGGGATCCTACAGGGAGATGGGAGGCAGGGTCAGGAAGCTCTGCCCATTGAGCCTGATAGAAACATAAAGCCAGAAGACAACAGACACAGCACCACAGTAAGGTAAAATGTGAGGGTTGATACTGGAAACACCATGACATGTGTGTGCATTGTGACACACACACACACACACACACACACACACTGAATAAACACACAAAACAAATAAAGACAATTAATCACAATCAGCATTTGTCTTTGTAAAAGGCAGATAGAATAGAAGAGAGTGGTCATCCCATAGTAGAACATTCCCATGCGTAAAGATAACACCTTAAGTAACACAGCACACATACATACTGTATACACCTACATGTATGTCTCTATGTACCTCACTTGCATACATACATACACATTTACATATAAAGGTTAGGATATCTAAGATATCTTCCCAATTTTTAGTATAATAGGTGGCTCACAGAGGTTCAAATTCATCCTTTTTAGTGTTTAATTATTTTCTATATGTGGGCACTGAACCCAGAGACTCAGACATGGTAGGCAAGCACCCTATCCCTGGGTGTTGTCCACAGCTCCCCTTTCTGTTTCATCTGGGGACAGAGTCTCATTAAGTTGCCCAAGCTGACCTTGACATCACTCCATCTCTCAGGCAGGACTTGATCTTGTGGTTCTCCTGTGTGGACTTCCGTCTGCCACATGCCTAGACAATGTAGTTTCCTTTGATTTTGTTTTATGTGTATGGATGTTTTGCCCATCCATATGTCTGTGCCCACTTGTATGTCTAGGGCCCTCCAAAGCTAGAAGAGAGGGTATGAGCCCCTGGAACTGGAGTCACAGATGATGGTGACAGTGTTGAGAATAAAATCTGGGTCCTCTGCGAGAGCAGCTAGTGATCTTCACCACTGGGCCATCTCTCCAGCCCCTAGTCTATGTTTCTGCTAGGTGCAAAATGGGGGGGGGCTGCAACAATTCTTACCAAGAGAAGTGATTCCATACACCCCATATTTTGTCAGGGCCTGGGAGATTATGTTTATAGCTTTAGAAACTTTCTTTCAGCTCGTTCTACCTTTTTATAATGCAAATTTAACAGAAATAACAGAACAGCCCAGAGAAAGTGCCCACACACACACACACACACACACACACACACACACACGGGTCCCATTCCCACCCTCAGAACCAGGAGACCTGAGCTGATCTTCAGAGAGGATGTAACTACAGTTGAGGTTAGGAGATGGCTCGGTCTATAAAGTACTTGACTTGCAAGTCCAAGGGCCAGAGTTTAATCCCTAGAATAAGACTTTAAAGGTTGGAGGTGGTAACTTGTGTGGGGCCAGCCTAGCCTACTTAACCGGTTCCAGGCCAGTGAGAGATCTGTCTCAAACAAACATGGTAGGTGGCCTTTGGGGAACAAGAGGTGAGTCTTCTAACCTCCATCTCAATTGTGCAAACACGCCTGCAAAAACCCTGCACACACAGACACCAGCACAAGCAGACCCCTCGAGACAGAGTCTGAGCCTCTCCTTCTCAGGGTAGAACCCACACTGAGGTGACTGGCACATGGATCTGGGCAAAGCTGCAACTCAAGAGGTTGGCACACTCTCTCTCTTCCTTAAAGATTTGTTTATTTTTATGTATGAATGTATGAGTACAGCATAGCTGTCTTTAGACACACCAGAAGAGGGCATCAGATCCCATTACAGATGGTTGTCTGGGAATTGAACTCAGGACCTCTGGAAGAGCAGTCGGTGCTCTTAACCGCTGAGCCAGCTCTCTTTAAGATGCTTCCCCATGCTTTGGTGGCTGTCTTTAGGAAGTCTAAGCCTCTCTTCAGCCCTATGGATGGAATACAACAGGGGGACTGAAAACACACACCTGTAACTGCATTTGATCAAGAATAGACCTGAGGCTCTCAGAACTGTAACTTTCTGCTGAAGATTGCCTCCAAGGTCCTTCATACCACATGGGCCTGAAGACCTCTGAGCGGAGCCTAGGTTAAGGACATGCTTGGCCTTCACACGATGCATCTTGATGCATGTCATTCATCACTGTACAGCCTAGCTCTGCTGGCTGATTCTGTGTGTCAATTTGACACAAGCTGGAGTTATCACAAAGAAAGAAGCCTTCCTGAGGAAATGCCTCCATGAGATCCAGCTGTAAGGCATTTTCTCAGCTAGTGATCAAGGCAGAGGGCCCAGCCCATTGTGGGTGGAGCCATCCATGGCCCAGCCCATTGTGGGTGGAGCCATCCCTGGCCCAGCCCATTGTGGGTGGAGCCGTCCCTGGGCTGGTAGACCTGGGTTCTGTAAGAAAGCAAGCTGAGCAAGCCAGGGGAAGCAAGCCAGTAAGTAACATCCCTCCATTGCCTCTGCATCAGCTCCTGCTTCCTGACCTGCTTGGGTTCTGGTTCTGACATCCTGTGATAAACAGCATTGTGGAAGTGTAAGCTGAATAAACCTTTTCCTCCCAGCTTGCTTCTTGGCCATGATGTTTGTACAGAAATAGAAACCTTGACTCTAGCACATTTAATTAAACCTCTAAACTCATATACAAAGAAAGGGATGGCTCTATACCAGTACTGAGTGGTCTTGGGTGGGACGAGTTCCCTGGAAGAGGAATGCAAAGACGGCCACTAGAGGGCTCTGTAGGGACCTGGGAGCCTCTCTCCTGCAGAGATGGGAAAGCAACCTCAGGAGCCCTGGCCCTGAGTATATTCTCTGTGTTTATCTTTGCCATTCAGGGAGATGAATCAAGCGTAGCTATTTGTAGGAGCTGCTTCCTCTGGACACCTGAGCATAAGCAGGTGGACAGCACCGGTGACTGCTGGTAGGAACAGCACTGAGGGACTTTTGTTGTGTGGCGCCATTCTCCGCCTGGATCCGAGCACCTTCTGCCTTTATGAACATTATAATGATGTCCTACAGTACAATGGCAATTCTGAGACAGAACTCTGAAGCTCTAATAAGAACAAGAAAATCTACCTGGAGCCAGATTCCAGTAGAGCCAGGGACAAACCTGAGATCTGGGCAGTAGTTAATGAGAGCCCGTTAGACGGAACTCGGAGCTTAGGGGTTGCAGGAGCTGTGTGAGTCCACCAGCAAGGGGGTTGGCGGAGCAACCTTGAGGATGCCCTGTGAGGGTTTAATAGTAGCCAGTAAACAGCACTCAGGACTGGGTGGCCGTTCAAGGTGATCTTGCTGCTTTTAACTAGCACCATTAGCCAGAAACCTGTAATCTTTGGGGCGGGCACACCTGTGCACACACTGGCTGTATGTGCAGTGTGTGCACAGGTGCCGGCTGAGGCCAGAAGAGGGCGTCAGGTCTCCTGAAACTGGAGTTACAGGAGGTTGTGAGCCACCTACAATGAGTGGTGTGTGAGGGATGGGGACCGTACCTAAATCCTCTGCAAGAGCAGCAAGCGTTCCTCCTCCAGCTAGAAGGTCAATTCCAGTCCTTGAGCCTTTGCTTTCTTCTAAGGATTTTGCATTTTCTTCCCTGGATAGAACTATCCTGGTTGGGTGGGGGGGATAATCTTCTAGCCCTCCAGAGGGAAATGCAAGCTGTGGGGGTCTCTCCACCCCACCCCCACCTTCACTTTCTGGGAAACAATTCAAAGCCCCTTACAGCATGGCCCAGGCAGCGCCAACCACCTGCGTAGATAAACTGATGCGACACCCGGTCTTTACTGCTGAGGTTCTCTGTCCGGGTTAATGGGCTTGTGGAGAAGGAGGGAGCCCGGGGCCGCAGTCAGGACATGGCTGGGAGCGAGGGCGCGACCGTGGGCTGCAGGGCGGGTGTCCCGGGCGGGGGCGGAGCAGGTGAGCCTGCCGGGTGGGCGTGGGGAGTGCACTTGTACGTGACGTTGGAGTTTGCAGCGAGCCGGGGAGTAGGAGGCTGTGCGCGCGTGTGTGGAGCGCTGCGCGACCAGGAGGATGTGCGCGGCGGGGCGGCCACCGCAGTGAGTCGCGGGGACAAGGAGCGGGCTGCAGCCCGGGGGAGCCGGAGGCGAGGGCCAGCAGGAGGCCGCGGGCCCGGAGAGGCGCGCCGCCCGGCTCCAGGATGTAGGCGATCGGCGGCGGCGCTCCTGCTGGCGGCCGGCTCACCATGAAGAAGCACTCGGCCAGGGTGGCCCCGCTCAGCGCCTGCAACAGTCCGGTCCTGACCCTCACCAAAGTGGAAGGTAAACGCGCGGTCGCATGGCGCTGGGGTACCCGGGCCTGAGGCATCTGTCCCTGACCCGGAGGGACACCTGGCTGCTAGCGGGGCGGGGGCGGCAGCTTTGGGACGGTGTCCGCAGTGCAGTGTCGCCGCCGGTGGGGACTTGGAGGCTCCAACCGCTTGGAGCTCTTGCTGGGGTGATGTGCTATCTGCACGCAGGGCTCATATAGTGCGGTGCACCTGGTGGCTCTGTATCCCTGGGTGGGTGCCTTTTCCCACTGTCACTAGGCTTGTGCCCGCAGGGCAGAAGAAAGCTAACCAGGGAGCTAGTCTCTCTCTCTCTCTCTCTCTCTCTCTCTCTCTCTCTCTCTCTCTCTCTCACACACACACACACACACACACACACACACACACACACACACAGGAGTGGGTGGTGTGGGTTAGGAGCATCTCACTGGCACCTCACCCCAGAAGCCTGGAGGTGAGGCCCATCTCTACTGGAAGCTAGCGGAGACCAGTCTGGCTGGTTGCAGGTGGGGAGTTTGGCAGGTGAGGGGAGTCCCAGCACCAGTCTGTAAACGTGTTCTTACTCAGGCCTGATGAGGAAGACAGGGGCTCTGAGAGGCCCCCCAGAAAGTGTTTCTACACTGCCTGTCTTTTCTTCAGCACGGAACCGCCCCCAGTCGGGGGATGTGAGAGAGAAGGGGCCGTGGAGGAGGGTTGTGAGTTACTCAGACACGGCCGTCCTTCTGCTGGCCTGAAAGGAGACCTTGCTTTCCAAAGGAAAGGGTCGTCTTAGCGCCCAGCTCCTCGCCGCAGGAGTCAGCTGTAGAGGGACCGAGCTGGCTAACCCAGCTGGCCAGGAGTAGAAAGGAGTACCTATCTATGGTCCAAGAGCCTCCATCCACGTCCTTGCTGACTGGGGTAGGCATGGCTCCAAAGACTCTGGTTTATGCCCACACCCTGAGTCGGGCCCTCTAAGGGTCTGTGAGGTCCCTGTACCCACCTGTGTGTGTCCCTTGTCAGCATAAGCCAGAGAACCAGTTGCTGTTAGGCCAATGGTTCTCAACTTGTGGGTTGTGAACCCTTTGGGATCCCATGTAAGACAATCCTCATACCAGATACTTACATTGTACATTGTGATTCACAACAGTAGGAAAATTAAAATTATGAAGTAGCAATGAAATAACCTCACGGTTAGCGGTCACCACAACATGAGGAACTGTATTTAAGGGTCCCAGCATTAGGGAGGTTAAGACCTACTGCACTAGACAGTATGTATACTGTATGTATTCCCAGCTTCACACAGGATCCATCCTGCACCCTGCAGATGAGAACCGTGAAGCCCAGAAGGGTGGCAGACTGGTCCTAAGCCTATAGATGCTATAAGATGATATACGAGAAGTCATAAGCTGTGGTCCCTGTTTATCAGAATGGCACCTTGCAGTAGCGTGCAGATCCTCATTTCTCCTTACTTTCTCTGTGACTGTCTCCTCCCTCAGCATCCTATTCTCAAGAAAGGCTTGGTACTGGTGATCAGCATCAGAAACTAGGGAAGAGCTTGCTCCCCTGGGGATGGTAGGGTTTGGGCCTTCTTCTATACACATGTGAGTGAGTGGATGAGGGGACCGGAAGCTCCTCCACAGAAGCCAAGCACTTCCATCTGCTGGAAAGGCAGGTTGAGGTTGGCTCAGTGCAGCGACAGGCAATAGGCACCCTTAGCCAGCTTCAGGGAGGCATGCCCGAGCTCACCTTCAGTGGGGAGGACTTTACATTATGAGTTATAACAGGAGCAAAATTACAGTTGGGAAGTAGCAAGGAAATAATTTTATAGTGGCTGGTTGGTACAATGTGAGGAGCTATTAAAGGGCCACAGCACTGGGAAGGTTGAGAACCTCTGCTGTAGATAGAGGTGGGTAGGGGTGAGTGTGTGCATGAGAGAGAAGACATGGGGGAGGGTCCCTAGGGCCAAGTCTGGAGGTTGCCTCAAGGGGATGAAACTGATAGCCTTCCCCCATTACCTTAGTCAACACAGATCTTCTTTTTACAATGTCATGGCAACCACCTTATCATGGCCATTTCTGTGGCCCATGGCATAGATGTAGAATTAAGACCCAGACAGATGGAGGACTGACTCCTCCCCTTGTAGAGAATGGCTTGGGTGTATCGCCAACCCTAAGTCCTCCAAAGGCAGCTTCCTTAGCTGTAAAGGAGGTGAGGTGCAGCCTTCATCAACAGAGTCAGGAAATACAAGAAAGGAGACACCTGACACGTGCCCATCACACACAGTAGGTGCTTTGTGTGTGTGTGTGTGCATTCGTATGGTTAGTCCTCCGGTCATAGGTCCTCTGGCTCATTCTGCAGACACCTTGCTTCTCTACCTGTACAAGACACGTCAGCAGGCAGCTGACAGGCCTGCTCCTTACTAGATTCACACAGAGTACTTTTTCTCTACCTGACTTTTTTCCCCTTAAAGCTTTTGTTCAGCCTGTCTTGGGGATAAGTTTTCTAAACTATTTTCATATTGTGTGTCATCTTAGGAGTTGTTCAACCGTTTGGTCTTGCCTCGAATGCACGGGACAGAGTGGCCTCCATTACTGGAGCAGTTAGTGTGTGAGTGGTTGAGAGGCTACAGGGATGGAGCGCAGCAAGCAAGGAGCATTTATTAGCTGGTTGCACTGTGTCGTCTGAGGGAAGGCAAGAAGGAACCGGCATGTGGTACATATAAAACCAAAATAGAAAATGCAAGGCTTGGTTGAACTCAGAGGCAAGAAGACAGACAGAATGACTTCATCCCTCAACATTTACTTCATCTGCCCTGTAGCTGCTGAGCAAGACCCTGAAAGTGAAAAACTGGACGACGTTACCTTTGTTAGCTTGGAGGAGGTGTGAGTAGATAAATTATCAGATAAAAGGTAAAAAAAAAAAATTCCAGCACAGAAATCAAAACAAAACGTCAGAGAAAAGTTGGAAATTGAAGAGGTGTTCCTGGGGAGTTGTGGGGGGAGCCTTCTGAGGAGGAGATTGTTCTGGAAGGGAGAGCTTCCAAGGGGCAGGCTTCTGAGATCCGGCTTCTCTGGGAAGTCCCAATGAGAAGGCCTGGCTGAGAGGACGCCTTCCTGATGAGATGTTCTTCTGAGGAGACTGAGGAGGAGGTAGATTTCTCTGAGGAGAAGGCATAGAGATGAGGCCTATCTGATGAGGTCTTCTGAGGAGGAGGTGGCCTTTCTAAAGAGGGGGTGGCCTTCTCGAGGAGGAAGTCCTAAGGAGGTGGCTTCTCTGGGGGGAAGGCAGGAGGCAGGCCTCTCCAACAAGGTGCTTCTGTAATAAGGATGCCTTCTTGTAGAGACTTCTTTCTTTCAAGGGTTTTCTAAGGAGGAAGATTTCCTAAGGAGAATGGCCTTCTAAGAGGAGGCTTTCTGAGGAACAACCTTCCTAGTGAGCCTTCCTGAAGATGTAGGCTTCCTGAAGAGGGAGCCCTGTAAGGTAGAGGTATTACCACAGAGGCCAGGGGATAAAAGAAAATCTTTTAGGCACAGAGACAAGGAGAAGCTCCTTCAGGCAGAGGAAAGGTTGTGTATGGGCTCCAGGAAGAGTGAAGAGAGGTGGGGCCAGCCCTCTGGTGGAGAGCAGGCTGAAAGCTTAAAAATGGCTTCTGACAAGGTGAAGGCTTCCCTCAGCTCCTGAGGGGGTTCCTGGCTTTCCTGTCAGGAGATGCTGAGTACTGAGGAACAGCATGTCTCTGGTACAGCAGCAATTACTGTGATCATCCATACTTACAATCAGCTAATTCATGGTCAATAAAATTACATTCAATGGTAATTAATAGTTGAGAACAATACAATGAAGTCCCTTAGGAAAACGAACTGCCAGCACTGGGGACACAAGAAATGCATCCATGTAGAATGGATGGGGCTTACGGCCCAACCCTCTCATGGCTGAGTGAGTCGAGCTCTCTTGAATAATTCCTCTTGTATAAATCGGGTGATATGCTTCCTTTAATCATGACAATAATAGCCTTATGCTGTGTCGGTGAGATTTTTCAGTTTGGTTTTGGTATTTTTGCTGTTAACTGTTTGATTTTAGTTTTTGTTTTGTTTTATTTTGTTGGTTGGTTGTGGTTTTCATGTTTAGTTGTTTCATGTGGGGTTCATGGTGTTAGTGTGGGTTCATGGGCATGTGTGAGTGAGCATGTGTAAGAGAGTATGTGGTGTTGATATGTGTGTGTGTGTGTGTGTGTGATTCCATGTAGGTGTGAGCATGTGTATGAGTGTGTATATGTATGTGTGCATGTATGTGTACATGTGTGTGAGTGTATGACTGAGTGTATTGTGTCACACAAGCATACATACATGTGTGTGTGTTCATGAGTTCATGAGTGTGTGAATGTGTGCATGTGTGAGTGTATGTGTGTGTCATGTGTATATGCCTACATTTGTGCATGTGTGTATGTGTGTGAGTGCATGTGTATGAGCATGTGTGTATGAGTGTGCACATGTATATACAGGTGTGTGTCCATGAGTATGTATGTGAATGTATGTGTGTATGTGTACGTCTTATGTCTGTGTGTGTGTGTGTGTGTGTGTGTGTGTAGAACACAAAGGCCAACCTTAAGCTTATTTCCGTAGGTGTTCCTTGTTTGTTTAGGTTGTACCCCTGTTTTTTAGACAGAGCCTCTCATGTGCCTGGATCTCACTGATGGGCTGAACTGTGAGGAGCCCCATGATCCTACCAGCTCTGAGATCACAAACGAGTCTCACCACTATGCCCAGACTGGTGGTTTATTTTAACCTGGGTCCTGGTCCTCACGCTTGCATGGCGGGGGCTTTACTGACTGAGCATCTCCCAGCCCAGTGGTTGCTTTTGTTTTGTTTTGTCTGTTTGGGTTTGGGTTGGAGATATGGACGGTCCTGCTGTATAGCCCAGGCTGGCCTGGAACCCGTGATCATCCTGTCTCAGCTTCTGCAGTGCTAAGATGTAGACGTCACTGCTACCTCCCGCTAACAAGGATGAATGGTGCTGGCTGACCATATTACAGGCTGTGGCCTATGGAAGTTGTTCTATTAGCCCAGTTCCTCCTATAACAGGAGGAGCCCTGTTACATCATCCCATAAACAAGGAGTCTGAGCCTCCCAGGACCATTCACGTCATGGAATTCGAGGGCTTGGGTACAGATGCCGGTGACTTTGAAATAGCTGCGTTCCATGGAAGGAGGGAGAATTATGTGAGCTTGAGGCACTTGGTAGGTGCTCAGTGAGTGTGAGTTCCCTGAGGCTCCCACTTTGGTGTGTGTGACTCAGTGGTCCAGATCCCCATCCAGGCTCCTGGAATTGATGGCTACTGGTGATGACACTGTTGGAACCTCTGCCCCAGGGGTGTGAGACCATCTCAGCTGCCCCCCGCCCCAAGGAGGCCTGGCTAGCCGATCCCTACCACTGAGTATATAAGCAACTGCTGGGAGACTTATTTCAACTCACTGTTTTAAAAAGTTCAGCCTGCGGCGTTCTGGCCATGCGCACAGAGCATCGTGGCTGTCGGTGTGTGCCGTGGGGGACAGCTCTCGTGGCAGCAGTAGAAAGCAGAGATCGAGTCAAGATGTAGCAAGAGATAGTATACTCCACCAAGATCTGTTTTTCCCACTGATGCCACGCCTTCCAGAGTTTCCAGAAGCTCCCAAAACAGTGCCACCAGTTGGGGGCGGGATTAAGCTTTCAAAACATAGACCTGCGGGGATGCTTTATAACCATAATACTGAAAAGCAAACAAACTCATGCTAAAATACTCAAAAATATACCCATGGGTCCAATGCTTCTGAGTCAGAGTGAGTAGGTTCTTGGCAAAAGGTCTCTGAATCCCAAGATCAGCATCTGCTTGGTCAGTCCTAAGCCAGAAATATTCAAATAATGGACAACTATATGCTAATTAAACCTGTCACCTATAGATTTAATTATATACACATATATAACCATAGAGTTTCTAACCAAGCAGGAGATGTCAGCTCTGTACACGTGTGAATAGATGGCTCAGTGAGTAAGAGCATTTACCATGTAAGCATGTACATGGTAGTTCAATTCCCCAGTGCCCGTGGAAAACGCCATGCGTGGCTGTTTGCAAGCCTGTACCCCCAGAGCTGCATGGAGCAATGGTTTGTGGCCTCGCTCCTAACTCAGTGAGTGACCCTATGTCAGGGGATCATGTAGCAAGTGACAGCTCTGGACATCCAGCATTTTCTGCATTCACGCTTACACGAATGCAGGAGCGGCTGTCACCATACACACTGCATAACAGACAAACACATAATGAATGCTACCCATTGGCCTCTTTGTGGTTCCCATGGGAGAAGTGTGAAACATATGGACATTTCAGCAAGTGTGAACTCACTTCTGCCTGAGACTAGCGTGGCCCAGGGTTCCCTCCTGCCAACATTCCACTTGCCCCTTCCAGAAGTATGGTTGGGGTGATGTGGACAAGGATGTGGCCTTTGTCCCTGGCTGCCACCAAGGTTCACAATAAGACAGTGTTGCTGACAAAGAGAGCCTCGCAGACTAGGAGAAAAGGTAGTCGGTGGCCACTGCTTAAGTTTACTAAAGATTCAGGAGAGG
>NC_137959.1:47994941-48039941 GCF_963924665.1 Micromys minutus
GCATTGCTTCCTGCTTGCCGTGAATCCTGGATGTGGGCTGCCTCTCCCACTGTTCATAGCTTCCCTGTCCAGCAGGTCCTCATGTGTGTGTGACCATGTGTGTATCTGTGTGCATATGATTGATGCTCTGCTGGAAAAACTTTGAGAGTGCCTGGTGTGTGTATGTGTGTATGTGTGTGTCTGTGTGTGTTTGTGTGTGTATGTGTGTGTGTATGTGTGCATATATGTGTATATCTATGTGTGTGTATGTGTATATCTATGTGTGTGTATGTATGTATGTATGTATGTGTATGTGTATATCTATGTGTGTGTATGTATGTGTATGGGTATATCTATGTGTGTGTATGTATGTGTGTGTATGTATGTGTATGTGTGTATGTGTATATCTATGTGTGTGTATGTATGTGTGTGTATGTATGTGTGTGTATGTATGTGTGTGTATGTATGTGTATGTGTATATCTATGTGTGTGTATGTGTGTATCTATGTGTGTGTATGTGTGTATCTATGTGTGTGTATATGTGTGTGTGTGTGTGTGTGTGTGTGTGTGTGTGTGTGAGAGAGAGAGAGAGAGAGAGAGAGAGAGAAGAGGGAGCAATAGTGTGTGGTACAGAGAAGTCACACACTGAGGCTGTTGCCATGAGCACCCACATCCTAACCATTGTACCCCATACAGCAGGATGAGGACAAAACAGAGAACCAATCAACAAATCAAGGTACCAGAGCTGAGCAGAGCCCTAGGAAAGGAGCAGGTGCCAAAGAAGACGGGAAGACTGAGCCAGGATGTATCAGAGCAGGAAAATACTTTTGTCAATGAGAGCAAATAAAGGAAAGGGTCACCTTTCTTTGAGACCAAGAAAGGGATCACATTTGAGCAACTTAGTGCCTACAGGGACAGCTGGCCTTCAGGAGGCAAAGTCAGAGGGAAAATCAGATCTCAGGTAACACATGGGCAACTGCACAGTTCCGGCAGGCACCTTATGTGTGGAATACTGGTGGGAGGAGAGATCTACACAGCTGCACCAGAGGACTAGAGAAAGGGGCAGCGTCGAGTCCACAGGAAGAGAGCAAGGGAAAGGGCCTAGGTGAGTGATTCATTAGCCACAGCCAAGAGAGGGTGTTTTGCAGAAAGAGTCTTAAGTGGGTGCTGGTCTACCAGCCAGATGGTGAGGGGTGAGTCGTCTGGCTTGGAATGGGAAAGCATTGCCAATGGTGCGTTTTGAGAGCATGAGCAGTTTGGGGAGTTGTAATACCTTGAAGGGAGAGTAGAGCTGATTCTTAGTGGGTGCTCAGGGCAGAGTGGCTGGCCTGGAGGAGGAGGAGGGCCACAGTAAGAAAACACAGGTAGAGAGGACGTGGGCAGTGAGCCCCTGAGAGAGAGCCGGGAAGAGATGGTGGGCCAAGAGGCAGTGTGATGCGGAGGCGGGAAGCCTCAAGACCTGCTCCGGGTACTTTGATCTTGCAACGTAGGAAGTGGAGTTCTCATCTGCCTCAGATGATGGATACAGACCAAAAGCTCCAAGAGGTGGGAACAGGTTCAGAATAGCTCTGCAGAGAGAGAGAGAGCCAAAGAGGGATTTAATTCTTAAAAGCCTTTCTGGCGACTGAGGCTTTCCCACTGGGTAAGACATCTTGTACCTTGGGGGAAGGGTCTGGAGGGAAGAATGAGGTGTCAGGACACCAACCTTCCGTTCCTGCCCTGCTGCATTCACTAATTAATATCTCAGACGTGTCACCTTGGCCTCTGGGGACCGGCTGTCTCTTTACTCAGGACTAGATCTTCCATCAGCTCTTTGAGCAGGAACATTCCATGAATCCAGCAAGTGGCTGACTCATTAAGAGATTGGCGTACCAGATTAAAGCCCTTTGCCAACATAACCCGAGGTAAAGAGTAGAGCTCTGGGTGACCCAGACGGGGACAAACAGGGACTGGAGTGTGTGGGCACAGGCAAGCATGTGCCCGTGTGAACTTGCCGACGTGGATTTTGGGGGGCAGTTCTGATCAGGGGGGATTGTAGTCAGCAGAAGGGCTGCGGCTTGTTCCTTAGTCTTAGCATCAGGAAGTTAAGAGGTGGAACTCTAGATAACAGGGCTGCAAAAAGAGAATTACAAACAAACCGAAGAGAAGCTGAAGCCTGGCAATGGGAGAAATGTAATGGCTACCCAAGCCACAGGTGTGTGTGTGTGTGTGTGTGTGTGTGTGAGAGAGAGAGAGAGAGAGAGAGAGAGAGAGAGAGAGATTGTGTATGTGCCTGTGTATCTGTATATGTTTGTGTGTGTCTGTGTATGTGCTTGTGCCTCTCTGTGTGTATGCATGTGCCTAAGAGTTTGTGTGTATATGTGTATGTATGTGTCTGTGTGTGTCTATGTGAGTCTATCTGTGTGTGTGCTTGTGTCTGTGTGTGTCTATGTGTCTCTTTGTGTGTCTATGTGTCTGTCTCTGTGTGTCTTTTGTGTCTCTTTGTGTGTGTCTGTGTCTCTGTGTCTCTGCATGTCTGTGTGTGTCCCTTTGTGTGTGTGTGTCTGTGTGTCTATGTCAGTGTATATCTATGTGTCTACATGTCTGTGTATATCTCTATGTGTGTCTGTGTGTATATGTATGTGTCTGTGTGTCTGCATGCAGTTCTGAATGTGTGACTGTGTGTGTCTTTGTGTGTCTATGTGTATCTTTGTGTGTGACTGTTTATATGTCTTTGTGTCTGTTTGTGTGTATGTGTGTCTGTGTATGTTTGTGTGTGTGTCTGTGCTTATGTCTCTGTGTCTCTCTGTATGTATCTGTGTGTCTATCTGTGTGTGTGCCTGTGTCTTTGTGTCTGTGTCTCTGTGTGTCTGTGTGTGGGCCTATTTCTTTATGTCTCTGTGTGTCTGCATGTCTCCTCTCCCCCCACAACTCCCCCCGCCTGTGTGTGTGTGTGTGTGTGTGTGTGTGTGTGTGAAACCTGCATGCTCTGGGCATACTGTCCTATGTCACTCCTGAGCAGACTGATCTGAAAGACCATGTGTAGCACCCTAAGGCCCACCCCTCCATCCCTCGCCAGCAAGTTTACTCTTGCCTCCTTGATGCCGCTGCTTCTTTTCTGTGAGTGCAGGAAGCTTAGTAAACAGCTTTCAATTCAAGATAAAATGCTCAGTGGCCTGTGCCTTCAGCTGTAAGTCTTTTGTTTGTTTCCATCAGAAAGTCCAGCCAATCAAAACTAAAAGACTAGAGGAGTCACCCCACCTGGCAAATATCCCACACAGTCATGTGGAGTGAAGTTGGCTAGATGCCCCTTCCTGAAGGGTCCAAAGGCTATAGGGGGAAGCTGCTTCCTAGAGGGGAAGTCCTGCACATAATCCACCCACTTACTAACTTACATTTACCCTAAAAGATCCAAGAGCCTGAAGTCTAAGGTTCTAGACACACTGTCTTCAACAGGAGAAAACATGAGGAAAATTTAAAAAAGCGGTGTGTTCATCTGGGTGCATGTGAAGGTCAGAGGCTACCGGAGCCTCCGCAGCTCTGTGGTACCTGTTGCATGTACTCAGAGCCTCGGACAGGCTGTGACTAGCAGGGCATGCAGATTAAGACTGATCCAAGGGAGCTCACACTGTTTGGGGCAAGAACAGATACGCACTCCTCAGAACAGACAGCAAGGCCTCCTCAAGGCGTGCGTAGCTTTTGCTGCCCAGCCAGCTCCTGACAGGACAGAACTGGCCATGGGCCGTGTGATTGCAGGCCTGACTTAAGCTCGTGAGGCAACACCACTGAACCGTGTGGGAGTTATCTGGAGACGTTTGAGGAAATGAGGGGGTGGGGGCATTTCAAAAAGTGCTCTGCTCCTTGGGTGGTGGTCATGTTCATTATCTTTCCGGTTGTGGAGATGAGACATGAAACGTTGGCAGCTCAAATGAAAAAGAGTATATTTCGGGTCACAATTTTGGGGGTTTCAGTGCATAGTCTCTGGTGTCACCGATGCTGAGTCTGAGTGAAGCAGAGCATCATGGGAGTGGGAATGACATGGAATCAGGAGATGTAAGCATAGATATACCCTAGGGCAGGTCCCAATTTTCTACTTCCTCCAACCGTGCCCCACCTTTTACAGCTCCACACCCTCCTAATAAATAATCCACTCAAATTTTGAATTTATCAACGAATCAGGCTTCTGATAGGTCAGTGCCCTCATGTTATACTAGAAGAAAGGGACTGAATGCAGCTCCCAGTTGCCTCAGAAACCTTTAGAGACACCTATATCAGCTCCTCTCTAACCCTCCCCACCTCACACCTCCCAAGTCACTGCCTGAGACAGTTTGAGTAAGTATGGTCTCCATAGGTTTCTATATTTGAATATTTGGTTACCAGTTTAGTGGAACTGATTGGGAAGGATTAGAACGCGTGGCCATGTTAGAGAAGGTATGTCTCTGGGGGAAGGCTTTGAGGTTTCAGGTGCCCATGCTAGGCCCAGTCTTTACCTGTTACCTGCAGGTCAGGTGAGTCCTCAGCTACTGCTCCAACACCTGCTGTCACACTCTCCAACATGATGGTCATGGACTACTCTCTGAAACTATAAGCAAGCCCCCAGTTAAATGCTCTCTTTCAAAAGTTACCCCAGCCATGGTGTCTCCTCACAGCAACCAAGCAGTAACTAAGATACTTACCCAAGTCCCTATACTGGCCAGAAAAAATCAGTTTCTAGTATAAAACACCAATTTCACTTAGATAAAGATGTCTCCCCAGAGCCCTACCTCTACACACTGCCTAAACTGGGGAAGTCACTTCACAGTGAAAATTGAAATAACTCCCAAAGGGAAGCACTGTGGAGAGCGGGGGGGGGGGACTCACTCCTTCTGACCCAGTGTGGTTGCCTCTCCTCCTAAAATGTCATCAAAATAAAGCTTCTGCCACCTACGCTGGTCACCACGTCCTGCAGAGTGACAGATCTAGGTCCTCATGACCACAGCATGTACATGCGCCCCTCGAATTCATCCGCCCCACACACCACAGACTACAGTCACCTTTGTCACCTGACAGGCTAAGCTGTGATGGGACTCTCCTCCCAGCTTGAAGTGGGCTGTCTTCTTGCTGAGTTCTCACCGGGCCTTTTCCTGTGTGTATGCATGTGAAGTAGGGGGTTCTCTGGTATCTATTACTGTAAGAACACGAATACCTGGGGTTCATGGTTACCATTCTCTTCCTGAAGTCAGAAGCATGGCAGAGTCTCTGCCATGGAGAAACAACTGGAGTTTACTTTGATGTAGAGTCCAGAAATCTACACAGGGGGCTGGTGGGGTGTGTTAAGGTTTGGTCTGTTGCGGTGTACTGTGTTGTTAAATTCTATACCTGAAGGTCTAGGCCTACAGGTGACGTCTTGAGTTTACAAGCTTTTGGTGTGTAAACCTTGTTCCTTGATGTAAAGCTGTTGGTTAAATAAAAATGGCTATAGCCAATCACTAGAGGAATTAGAGGTCAGCGAGTTAGGGGTGACCTAGCTGGAGGAGAAGCTACTGAGGGAAAGAGGAAGAAGGTGAGGGAGGAGGAAGCCGCTGCCATGGAATAGAAGAAGAATGTGCCTTAGAGGAAAGAGGAAGCTGCCCTGGGGTAGCTGAGCCATGAAAATGTGGCCACATGGGCTGGTCAGTTGGAGCTAAGAGCATCCCAGATGAGACATAATAAGTAATACTTTGGGTTGTGGATAGGAAAGTAAGTTCTAACAGCATGGGGGGGGGTAGGCAGTTGCCCAGATATTGTGCTGCCTAAGACATAGTGTAAATATAAAGGCTGCGTGTGTGTGTGTGTGTGTGTGTGCGTGTGCGTGTGTGTGTGTGTGTGTGTGTGTGTGTGATTCATCTGGGAACATAAATAGTCTAAGGCAGGGAAGAAGCCCTGTGCCCGGATTCTTCGTGATTTTTACTATGTAGGGGTGGAGGTGGGTGTCTAACCAAGCTGGGGGGACATAGTGGTCTGGAGGCCTTGGGACATTCAGGGCCTGAGCCAGATCCACAAGTCTCCTCCTCACTTGCCCTTCATGCCCCTGATAGATCACCACAGGCAGACCCTGAGTGAACATTTAAGTTAGCATAAGTAGAACAAAGAGACTTAAATGTATTTGGAGAGATGAGTTACACTTGTAAGTGGGCATTCACAAAGCTCTCTTCCAAGCCCCTCCTTTGTGAGACAGTTCATTGGAAACCTGGTCTGAGCTGTGTCTCTATCAGGGAGACTCATCTTTGGGTTTCTGCCTTCCCTTGGGATGTCTGACGGGAAAGAAAGAAATGGCCGGGATCTCTGAGCAGTTTCCCATTGTGCTTAAGGGAATTCATGAACACAGGTGTGATTATCCTATGGAGGGAGAAGGGCATGTTCCCTTGTACACACACACACACACACACACACACACCCCACCACCACCACCGGCATACACCACACCTCACACATACATGCCACACATATCACACACACGCCACACACATACTACACATGCCTCATACAACACACACACATACACAAATACCACATACCACACCACACACATACAACACACACAGCTTGCCCTGCAATTTAGGGAAAGTAAAGCTCTTTAACAGTTTCCCAGACTTAAAAGACTTGCTGGAGAGGAGTCTGAGGAGGGAGGCTGCAGGCGCCCCACTCACTGTAGCTCCTATCCAAAGCCTGTGTGGGCATCACTTGGGCAGATCACTGACTATACCCTGAACATGCTACACAGTGAGATGCACTTTTCTCCTGCTGAAGCGGGTAGAGGGTGCAGATGCTAACCACACTCACTCTCTGCTCCACACTCCTTCAGCTAAGTTGGTTCCTTTTCCTGCTCCTCCTTCATGAAACAGGGTCGTCTGACACTCCCACTGCACGACTTAACATCACAGGTGACAAGTGACAGTGGATCTCAGAGCTCATCATCTTGCTCAGTGTCCTGGAGCAAAGCACAGTTGTCCTTGATCTCCTAGAGTCATCCATGTTGCCAATCTTGTATGGGGCTTCGGGTTCCCTACGGTGCCCCCCTGTGATACTAAAGGAGTACCGTTTTGCACATACGTGTTCTGTGATCCATTTTGCACATGTGTGTTCTGTAATTGCCACTCTCAGAGTTCCTCAGGCACAGGGATGGTGCTTTGCACCTGATCACAACGACTGAGTGTTCCTGCTTCTCACTGACTCTCTGATGATTGACCTGCTCACGGGACGTGAGACACAACCCGAGAAAAGGAGAAAGTTCGTGCTGTGGTGTGTTAGGTTAAGTGCAGGAGAGAAACATGACGCGTTCCCATGTCTGGCGTGAGGATGTGTCAGTGGGAGGCGGAGGCAGGGCCTGGAGAGACTCTGCGTACTGCTCAGACGAACGTCTGCAGGAAGCAAAGCCTCATGTGGGCAGCGGCAGCTCTGGTGTGGTGACCGCACACTGCTCTCCCTTCCACTTCTTGGCGTTTTGACACATGATAATAGACAATTTATATTTTATTCACAGTGGTAGAAAGTGTTGGGGGTAAGTTTGTAGGAGCTGGAAAGAAGCATCGGTTGACAAGGCACTTGTCACACAAGCATGAGGACCCAAGTTCAATCCCCATGTTAAAGAAGTGGGAGGTGGGGAGGTGACTCAGTGGGTGAAGCACTAGCCATGCAATTCAGATCCCCAGGACCCACATAAAAATTGGGTGGGTGTGGCAGCCTGCCTGTAATTCTGAACTAGGGGAAACGGAGTCAAGAAACTGTCAGAGCAAGCTGGCAAACAGGACTAACAGAATGGGTGCGCTCCAGGCTCAGCGAGAGACCAGCTGGCGTACAATCAAGAAAGACATACAGGGTCAGTGTTGGGCCTCTGCACACATGCTTACATGCAGACATGCACACACATACACACACACAGGAGAACTCTCATGCACACATGTGCACATAGCACACACACATATAAACATACAAACGCATGCACAGTGAGGAAATTAACATAATCAGATGTCATGGCTCAAAGCAATGAAGTGAGGTAGTGACCTCCTTGTCTCTTTCTCTTTATGGGTATAGGTCCATGTTGCCCAAAGTGTGTTTCAGGGCACCCTTGTCCCATCACAAGTGACACTTCTCTTACAAGCGTGGTGACTCACATTGCCGGTGACCTTGAATATTCCTACACCCTGTCTCTTCAGCATTCTCTAGACTTGCTCAGAGGCAGAGCCATTTAGCTAGCATACCGATGCCTACATTACTCCTGGGGAAACAAAGCCCTAACTTAGTGCTATTGTTTTTAGCGTCTATTGCGCTGGGTTGTTGTGGAGTGTCTTCATTTCATTTGTTGTGGGTAATGCTCCCTTGGTGAGCAGGACTTGGAGAGATTACAGAGCTAGAGAGCAGCTCCATCCAAAGTTAGCAGCATAGAACGTGGGCGATGGTGTGGGTGGAAGGATGGGGAGTTAAAACACAGGCAGACCAAGTCTCGTACACCTGTAAGCCCAGTGTTGAGGAGACGGAGGCAGGAGGATCCCTGGGCCTTGCATGTCAGCCAGCCTTGCTGAGTCAGTGAGTCCAGGTTCAGTAAGAGACTCATTCTAAGCGCTAAGGTGGAGGATAATTGAGGAAGATACTGATGTCAGCCCCTGGCTTACACACACACACACACACACACACACGCACATACGCAGTGCTCATACACGTGCATATACATACAATGCACATGTACACAGGTACACACACACAAATGCACACTCACACATGCATGTATATACACATACACACACATACATACACATGCATGCACACACACATGTGCTCACCCACAGTGCCCACACAGGTGCATACACATGCACATGTAGACATGTGCTTACATACATACACTTATATACATGCTTGCTCACACATGCTCACACACATGCTCACACACACACACTTACACACACTCCTGTGAGTTGGTGGTGTTCTGTCTGTTCACAAAGCTTCTCAGCATCACTGCTTAGTCCCTGTGTTGGCAAGCTCACCATACCATATTGACTACCTTTCTCATTGTTGCTGGATCCTGTCAAGAAGCTACTTAAGGAATGGGGAGCTATTTTAGCTCTATTTGGGGACACAGGTCACCACAGTGGGAAAGGTATGGTGACAGAGGTGTGACACTGTTTGTAACTGGCTTTCCTTTGTTTCTTCTTTCGCTCAACCCAAGACCCTAACTCATGGAGTGGTGCCACCCACTCAGGGTAGGTTTCCTCCTTCACTTAACACTCCCTTAAATCTTCCCCACAAAGGACACCCACGGTGTGCCTCTGCTGTAACCTGAGTTTCTCCGAATCCAATCAAACAAGACCTCTGCACTTTCACTGATAGAAGCTGTGGCTGGAGAAGCGCACTAGGCTCCTCAGTGAATCCCCAGAGTCTTAACATGAGCCTGTGCTTTATCCCTCAACAGATGTTCTCTTCATTTCTACTGCTTTTTAAAATACGAGCTCATAGCAGAGATGGGGATACTCTGAGTACCGGAACAGCACAGAACTGCAGGGGCTGAACAGGTCTCACAGGCAGTCAGTGGAAATTAAATCTGCCACACTTCTGCTGGAAGTGGATTCACTCTACGTTTTGAAAATTCACTGTAATTCAAGTCAGGAAACACTGGTGGGAGGGCTTGAGGCAAGAGGCTGGCCTGTTCTTCTTGTCTCTCACGTGCCGCTCTCCACCCTAGGCCACTTACAGGGCCACGTGGAAGCTTGAATAGGAGTCATGACTATGGTTTTCCCTGGGGTCTTCCAACTTGGAAATGGACATGTCGTTTATATCCATTCCAGTTTGGCATCAGATTCACTGTGCAGCTGAGGGTGAGCCTCCGATCCTCCTGCCTCTAGCTCCCCAGTGCTGGTAATACAGGTGTGCACCACCACAGTTCAGTTTATGCAGTGTTAAAGATGGCACCCAGAGCCATGTGCATGCTAGGCTCCAACTGAGCTAAGTCCTGGTCCAAGCTGCATGTCACTAAAATACGAGAAAGATTGGTTTTGGCTAGCCATGGTCTCACTGCGTTACCATCTTGAGTTAGGGCTTGCCCTGTAGAAGTGCGTTTCAGAAATCGTAAAAACTTTTGTTCGATTGAAACTGTTTAAATGACTGTTGAGATTAATCAAAATACAGAGTGTTGAGCCCAGTATGTTTGCTGCTCATATTCTGCACCTGTGTCATGACAATGACAAGGGCCACTAGACAAATGTGTTTCTCCATCCAGCCAAAAGCCGGGGAGATGCCATGAAAGGCAAGTTCCACATGTCTGCCTCTGCCCACGCTCACACGGGACACCAGCTCTCTTGCCTGCTCAGGGACTTGGAGGCCATGGGCTGTAGCCTGACTTCTCCGAGTGACACAGTTTTCTGTGTCTATGGCCTTTGACACAGTAGCTGCCCAGAGCTTCAGGCTTTGAGGAAAAGCTTGAAGGTGAGGCTGGAGGCCACCTGCAGGAAGCTGGATAGAGGGCAATGTCTACTTGGGTATGATATGCGGAATAAGAGGAGAATCATGGCTTTTCAGAGCCAGGCAGAGAGGAACATCTATCAAGGAGCTTCTAGGTATCAAAATTTTTCACACCAACGAGGAATCCCTAGCTCCTGTTGCAACCCAGTAACATGTGAACATGTGTGAGCTGATATACATGAAGTGTTGCACACCTGTTATCCTGATTCTGGGGAAACTGAGGCAAGAGGATGAAGACCAGCCTGAGCTACAGTAAATCCATGGCCAGCCTGGATACCTCAGTGAAAGGCTGCTTCAACATTCAAAGTGGTGACCAATGCTGGGATTGTTTTATGGCTCAGTGTTAGGAACTTGCCAGGCATTACAAGGCTCTGGGTCTGCATTCCCAACACCACAAATAAATATGTCAGGCTGGGGAATGAAGACCAGTGAGTAGAGCACTTGCCTAGCATGCATGTAGCCCTGGGTCAAACCCCTGCTATTTCATAAACTGGATGTGGTGGCACACAGCTGTAATGCCAGAACCAGGGAGGAACAAGCAGAGGCATTGGAAGTCCAAGGTCATCTTCAACTTCAAAGCAAGTATGGTGGCCACCCTGGGACATACGAGACCTCCTGTTTCAGCTTCTCCACCTGGAAATATGTTCCTCAAACTCACCACGCAGATCATCTACTAATGTTAGGTCCAGTCCAAGGGTCTAGGTCTGGAGCCTAGGAGTTTGCTGTTCTAAAAGTCCCCCAGGGCGGTGCTGAAGGATGCTGCCAGAACCAGGCCTGGGGATTACTCCCTGTGGTCCAGTGTCCTCTGGGTTAGTAAACCTAACATACATCTTCCAGCCGTAGTCCAGAGCATTGCCCAGCACATACCCCACCTGCCTGCCCCCCAGCATGGTTGCCAGGGACCCAACTGTGAGTTCAGCCAGAAGTCTGAAGAGCCAGCTAACATCCCTTCTCTTCTTCAGGGGAGGAGCGCCCCCGGGAGCCCCCGGGCCCTGCAGAGGCCCAGGCGCCAGCTGGGACGGAGGCTGGTGGGAAGACAAGCCGGAACAACTGGACATGTTCTCAGGAGCAGCTCAGGAAGGTCTTCTGGGGCGTGGCTGTCGTGTTCTGTGTGTGTGCTTCCTGGGCCGGCTCCACACAGCTCGCCAGGCTGACTTTCAAGACGTTCGATGCACCCTTCACCCTGACGTGGTTTGCCACCAACTGGAACTTTCTGTTCTTCCCATTGTACTACGCAGGGCACGTGTGCAAGTCCACAGAGAAGCAGTCTGTGAAACAGAGATACAGGTAGGGACTCCTAGACCAATGGTCACTCGCCTGGGGGAGGGGTAGTGTTACCCAATTGCCCTGCAGCTGAGTTGACCCTGGAGACCAGCACTGGAGGGCAGCAGGAGGGACCAGAGGGTGAGACACCACAATAAATTCACCTGCTCTGACCTGAGGCCAAGGTCAGAATTCTCGCCACACATGCCTTCCCCTCGTGTGAATGATAAAATGGGTTTGAGCACCTGACCACATCTCCTACGAAATGATGACCCACACCCTGCCATAGAGCAGGCTCCCTGGGTCCTTCCTGAGAGCCACTGGTGTAACCCACAGTGTTTCAAAATGCCATGCCTGTAGTTGCTCTGTGCCCAGTATGGGCTGCATCCAACGACCGGCTTACTCTGTCTTGCCTGAAACACCCATGAAAGATTGTTGACCCGGATGACACTATTGACCCCAGAAAGTTGCTGGGCATCAGTCCCTGGGGTTGAACAAAAGCTAGAAGTCATAGCCTTTCCCTTCTGCCCTCACCACCTTCCCCCAGTCATACCCATCTATCCTCCACACATCCCCTTAAGGTTGCTGTCCTAGGTGGTGGCTCTGTTGCCATGACAACAACCTAGAGAGGGAAAGGAAACAATTTATTTGTCTTAGGCATCTTTATTGTACTACATCACTGAGAAAAATCTAGGGCAGAAGTTCAAGGCAGGAACCTAGAGGCAGGAACTGAAGCAGAGGCCATGGAGGGGTGCTGTTTACTGGCTTGCCCTCCGAGGCTTGCTCCACCTGCTTTCTCATAGCACCCAGGACCAACAGCCTATGGGATAACACAGCCTATAGTGCACTGGACCCTCCTATAGGCTAATCTGATGGAGGCATCTTCTCTGTTGAGGTTTCCTCTTTCCAGATGACTTTATCTTGTGTCAATTTGGAAAAAAAAATAATTAAAAAGCAAACAAGGAAGGACACAGTTACCAAATCCCACAACCACCCACTTCAAATCTCAAGCTTATCTCTCTGAAGTTGCTTCTAGAGGTTACCAGATAAGGAAGAACATCACTGGGCCCAGGGAGAAAAAAAGGTGGTCACTGACAGCCATCTTTATTGGAACCAGATTTTACCTGATGAATATGCTAATGTGTCCTCACACCTAGACAGAATCCTTTAAAAAATAACCTGTTAACACAGGACACAAATGTGAGAGGCTGGGGCTCTGATGGTGTTTGCACGGAGCCCCTCGGCCAGCCTCCTGTGTCCTTTCAGGGTCTGGGGACAAGAACCCAGAGCCCACAGAGTCTTCCATGCTGACTTAAGGCAACAGCTCCTGAGCCAGCCCGAAGTGTCTGGGGAGATGCTTAATGCAGCAAGCACTCCTGAACAGCAGCCAAGACAGGAAGCAAATAGATTTAGGAACTGCAAGCGAGGCCCAAGAAATCCCCACAGGCTAGAAGGAAATAACGTCCTGAGTCATGGGGAGAATCAGACATCCAGGAAAGGATGCATTGGATAGTTAAGTGGTCCTGAGTGTATCAGCCTGTAATTAGGAGACAAGACAAATGTTCCCTCTGTTCCCATCAACCATGCGCACAAAAGAGTCCCTGAACCTTAAAGGTAGCACAGCACTGTCCTAAACACAGGCTGTGGGGACAGTCCACCTGGGGACAAAGTTGACTGCTGACACTTGGGGACGGGGACAGCCTAGCTCAACTTAAACTGTTGGGCTGAAACACACAGACACTCACACACACACACACACACACACACACACACACACATGATGTCAAACTCAAGGTGGTGGCAAGGTCAGAGTCAGCAAGATGAAAGACCACGGGGAAAGATTAGTCACATAGAGAAAAGCACCAAGGCCTGGGCTCCAGTCAACTGGATCCCTGTGCAAGGATCCAGGAAAAGTCTAGAAAGTGGGCTGGTGAGATGGCTCAGGAGGCAAAGGATTCACCCTAAGCCTGACAACCTGAATTCAATCGCCAGGACCCACCCACCCCCACGCTGCCACCACACACAATAAAGGAAATGGAGACATGGGTTAGAGGCTAAAGGTGCTTGCTGGTCTTGCGGAGGACTGGAGTGTGGTCCCCAGTCCCTGCACTGGGGAACTCATGACTGCCTTTAACTTCAGTCCCAGTGAATTCAGTGCCCTCTTCCGGCCTCTGTGGGTACCAGCGCACACACACATATACACACACACACACACACACACACACACACACACACACACACAACACTGAGAGAGAAATACAAACATATACAAATAAATAAAAATAATGATAAGAACACGTAAAAGAGTCATTAAAAAAATTCAGCTCACTGACAAGTTGTCCGGACACATGGGGAGGAGGGGTACTGGAAGACAAAGCCAACTTGTGCCCGATTTCTACCTCGGAGATTGTCCCTACTTCTAAATTCGGTCTTTCCTAAGCATGGGTTGTAGAGCTTCTGTGGCTAGATGGGGATGCTCATGGTATCCCGGGAAACATGAACACACCACAGGGGTGAAGAGAGGCTCTCCCTCCATAGCCAGAGAGCCTGAGGAAGTCACTGCCACTGTGGTGCAGATGGGGAGGGTTTTAAACAGTCCAGGATGTGCAGAGTGAGGAAAAAAAACAAAATCACATTCTTCATCTTTGTGCTTTCATCAAAATTGATGCTGGAGGAAGCCTTAGCCGACACCAAGATGAGTGTCTTGGCAGAGAGCATTAGCGGAGAGAGAACGAGGGAGCCAAGCAGAGACCTTGAGGAAGAGGCTGGAAAGTGAAGCACCTCTGGGGTTTTCAGGAAACACAAAGGGGGAGGGGTGCAAAGAGACGTGGGCATATAGCACCTAGCACTGAGCAGAGAGCTAAGTCACTGGGTCCTCGTGACAGGACATCTGATGCTGGGCAGACGGGTCTGGGTGGACCAGAAGTTGCTGTCCTAAGCCGTGTCCGGGAGGCCATCTGCTGCTAGCCTGTGGCTGCATGGTGACCCTGGGCTTACCTGTTCTCAGCTGGCAGCTTTTCAAATCATTCCTGATCCAGGGCTGGGGAGATGGCTCAGCCAGTCACTAGAGTTTGGGTCTATAACACCCATCTAAAAGCCAGGCACACACGGAAACCCACATGTAAATCCAATGTTCTAGAGGCAGAGATGGGGGATCCCCAGAGCAAGTCAGCAAGTGCGTGGCTCAGGGAGAGACCGCGTCTAAGCACATGAGATGATAAGACTGAGGACACCCCAGGGTCCTCCACCTGTTTCCACTACACACTTAGACACTTGTGCAACCCCCATCCCCAGTAAATGCTGCTGGCCCGACTAAATAGAGGATCCAGGAGTCTCTCGGCCACATGGAAGAGATGGGTATTTCAATATCTGAGCTCTGATTCCACTCCGCTCACAAGGGAGAGCTCCATGCATGTGTTACATTCTCAGAGCTAGGCTGTTAACAAATGGATACTTACGCATGCCAGTGCTCTGGTGTCTGCAGCTCAGTGCATGGACTTGAGGAAGGAGAATCCACTGAAGTCTCCTCTGTGGGATCCAGCAAATGAGGTAGCCTGTGCCTTGTGCATTGTGGGGCAGCTGAGCACCACAGCACCACAGCACCATGACAGTGTTCATTTTGCAGAAATGAGCTCCCAGCCCTGGAGGTTTTGGTCATTATGCTAGAGAATTGGCCAGGTGCCTCACACTCAGATTTAGGCATCAGGAAATAGAAGTGAGCAAGTGACAACCCCCACCGACTTGGGGTTTCTGCATTTGCCTTGGGTCTCCCAGTGAGCCCTCTCTATCTCTGGGTGATGTATGTTCCAGCTTAGGGTCCTCTGTTTCTCACTGACAGCTGGGATGTCTCATCAGATAGCCACAGGCTACAATGAAGGAAACCCAGCCAGAAATCAGGAAAGACTTTGTAGTAGTACCCAACTAAGTACTCAAATTGATCTTGGCACCGGCGGTGTTTCTCACTACACAGCCCAATGTTCTAGGTTCCCGAATAAAAGATACACAATGGCTGGGTCACTATCTGGTCTCTATGTGGCTAATCTACCTCTTCTGACGTTCTAGAGTTATTACTTACTAAGTTCTATATTTCAGCTTTGCTGCCCTAGACCCTGTCAGGCAGATCCTCTTCCCGGCCACTCTCTGCCCTGCATGCCAGCATGCTCTCTGCCCCACACCCTCTCAGGCCTGACCTCTCTTCTCTCCTTCTCCTGCCATAGAAGATTCCTTCTTCCTCTCCTTTTTCTCCATCCATAGCCTGGGAATCCTAAAATTCCTGCCTCTGTCTACCCTGCCCAGCCATTGGCTGTGGGCATCTTTATTTACCAGTCAGAACCAACTGGAGGCAGGGTCCCTCAGTGTCTTACAAGAAGAAATGAGGACTTTCTTGCAAACAATATTATGGACCCAAATTAACATAATACAAGCAACATTGGACCAAACCCACTACAAGAACTTCAGCCAATGGGCAACTGAAAGGTGCTGGCAACTATGATCCCAGACAGCTGTGCACTGGGGAGGTGCAGCCTAGGGATAGAAGGCTGAGACATTGCTGGGGGAGGTGAGAGGGGATGCCCTCCCAACCCCTCTGACCCTGGAACAGGAAGATGGTATCTCAGACCCAGGAGTACCAGGGTCATCAGAATCCAAAATGGAACAGATGGAGCCTTTGCAGCCATGTCAGTGGGCCTTCCTGAAACTCCTAGCCATAGTGACCTGCTTTCAAAAGCAAACGCAGTCAAGACCTTCTACCCCTGTGCAGCCACCAAGTAGGAAGGTGGGGAAAAGAGAAAATACAGAGAGGTGGCAGAAGCTTGTCTCAGCTTTTATAGTTCTAAGCTTCCAAAAGCTGACTGTTGGTTTTCCTCAGACATAGAACAGCATTCAGACAAGGGCCATCCCAGATCCTGTGTCTTCAGCCTATGATGGCTGAATGCATATGTGCCTACCTGCATGGATTGCTGCAGGAACCGTGTCAACCTTGCAGAGGCAAATTCCAGTGTTTGCAACTAGATATTAGTTGGTCTAGACTGGAAATAGTTCTTGTGTATCAAGGAGAGACACTGGGAAGCAGTGATCAGAGACCCTTTCCTCTCAGAGATCAAAGTCTAGGGAGCGAGCAAGAGGGGGGCAGGAAGAAGAGGCCCAGGGGTGCATGGCCCAGGGCACAGGGGAAAAGCCAAGAGGAAGTGAGGCTGGACAAACAGATGGTTTCTGGATGCTGAGGGAGGTATGGAACATTCTAAGCAGATGGCGAGCCTGGGTCCTAGGAGGTGTGTGGGTGAGAGCAGATCCCAGGAAGCCCCTACTCCATGCAGAAGGGGTTCAGAGCTGGCATGACTCCCAGAGCTACCACAGTGACAACCAGGTTGTGTGTTTTAAAACCACTCTGGAAACTATGGTGGAGCTGGGCTGCAAGCCAGGTTAGCTCACTGAACACCTCCTTAATGTCTGCCTGTCCATGACGTGTGGGCAGGTGTGGATGAGACAGATGTTGTCCTATCCTGAAAGACCTCGCAGAGTGGGAATGAAGCTCACAGAGAACCAGAGTGGAGCAGGACAGGGAATCATGTGACACTGAGGCAGACAGGCTTGACAGCATGGTGGCCGCTAGGAAAAGACAGTGGATCCTAGAGCAGAGACGAAAAGAGGTTCTTTGCATGTAGGTGTGGGCATCTCTCTCTCTCTCTCTCTCTCTCTCTCTCTCTCTCTCTGTGTGTGTGTGTGTGTGTGTGTGTGTGTGTGTGTGAGGGTTCGTGTGGACATGTATGTGGAGGCTAGAGGTGGACCTCAGGTCTCAAATGCATCAACCTTGCCTTTTGACTTTGGGACAGGGTTTCTCTCAGGCCTGGGACTCAATGATTAGATTGGGCTGCTATCTGGAAGCACCAGGGAATCTGTCTGTCTCTACTACCACACCTGGCTTTTTTTGTAGGTTCTGGAGATCAAACTTGGGTCCCATGCTTCAAGGTTTTGAGTAGAAGATTGATAGCACCAGAGCCATCGCAGGAAGGAGAATTCCGGGAGCCACTTATGTAGCCATTGACACCATACGCTTGTGTTTCACGTCGGGGGTGGGGGAGGGGTGTGTGCAAGTAAGAGAGATGTAAATCTGGAGCCACGGCTTCTGCTTGGAATGCTCAGCTTCCTTTTTGGACTCCAAGAAAACAAAGAAAAAATGACAAAAACCCTTGTGTTGGTGAAAATCACTTCCGTGTCTGAGTTTTCTGAGTTACACTGAGTTGTGGCATAGTGAAGTCTTGTTTCCATGTAGTCTTGGAGCAGGTTTTCCAGGCACTCTGGTGAATACTAAGGTATACCAGGACAGCAGGAATCAGCACTACCCTTCATTTCCTGTCTCCTCACATGCTGTGGCCATGCTGAGTGATGTCTTCCCTCCCCTTGCTTACTCTGCGCCCCAGGCCCACTCAGTCCATCCTTCCCAACAGCAGTTTATTATCAGCTGCTCCAAGAAACAGAGGAGCAGAGCCTCCATACCAGGAGAATCTGCAAGCTCCCAGTCTGAGGGGAGCACCCACCCACCTGAGGGGAGCACCCACCTCCTCCTGGCTCTATCTTTCTCTACAGCACTAGGCTCCAAGAAAGGGAGTGCTTCCTTTGTTCATTTGTTGTACAAATCATTTAAATCCCTGCCTGAGATTTCCACCCAACCTTAGCTGTTTAAGTTCCCAGATGAAAGATATACATAACCTTTGGATTTACAATAAGCCTTAAACAGTACAGAAGCTGGTCAGCTGCCTTCCCTCTATGCAGTTAGAATCTACTTTCTTATCAGCAACCCTGAGTTATTACCCTGAGTTGTGTTTCATCTAGGCTGCTCTTAACTCCATTTGGGCAGCCCTTAGGGCCATGTTCTCTAGACTTCTAACCCATGATAGCTTCTCCTTTCTCCTCTCCTTACCTTTTTCCTACTCATGGTTCCTCTTAGACCTCAAGCCCTCAAAGCCTAAACCCCATCTATGCCTCTTCTACCCAGCCATTATCTGTTGACATCGTTATTTACCAACCAGAAATAACTTGTGGGCAGGGTCATTTAGCATGTTACATGTGGACTCTCTCTCAGACAACCAGTTCTTGAGGGCCCACACTTAGCATTAAAATAAATAACAAAAGACCAAACGTCAACTCTCATTTATTTTCTTCAAGAAGGCAAACTCCCTAAGGATGAGTGTGTAGGAGTTCAAAAACTCACCTAAGGAAGACCCTAGACTCAGATACTATGCCAAAACAGAGACCATTTATTCTGTAGAATGTGCTAGGGTCACCACCATTCAGAATGATAGCGGAGACATTGACATTTAAGTCCCCTTTATAATAGGACTGCTTAATTGCCTCTGAGAAAGCAAGACTCCTAAAACTTAGGGCACATTCCAAAGGGTTAAAAAAAACATTAGCTGAAGGTCCTAAAGAAGATGCACAGCACAGGACCACAGGTGCAAGACAGGAGATGCGATATTGACTGGGTTTATCTCTGTGAAACTTCAAGGACAGCTTAGTTATGGTCTTTAACTTTCCGTGAACCTGTAAGCTAGCAAATGATGAATATATATCCAGATAATTGCTCCTAGTGGATATGCATGTAGACATTCACTGTTATAAACCTCTTACTCAATTTATGACCTGAATGTATGTGCAAACTTGTAGTGAGCATTTGACCACATGACGACACGCTCTGAAAGTTGTACAAACACTGAGAACAAAGCACAGAGAGGCTCGCCTCTCTCCCCTTTCCCTCCCCTAAGATTTTAACCCAGAGCTGTGTAACTCCTGCAGAGACAGAAAAGGCTTCTTAACTGGATACTGCAGTTACAAGCCCCAGAGTAACTCAGACAGATAGATCAGCTACAGGAGCAAAGGGCCTTACACCCAGGATAGATAACAAATATTCCACGCCCTAGTTTCTGAGTGGACACAAAATGGACTCTTCAAGGGTTGGCAAATAAAGTCACAAACTTCACTACGTCACTGTTGCTTGTTTTCATAACTGGTTTGGGGACTGTAATTTGTGATTTGGCTCCTGTCTATAGCCTGGCAGTTGACAATAAAAATTACAAAGGTCCATCCTCAGGCCTAGAGGTCACTTTAGCCAGAGCACTTCTATTAACATGCACACATGTGCACATAGCCAACTGAGAAGCAGTGGCTCTGTGTCTAGATTCGAAGCTGCAGTGAGTCTGCTCTGTCAACAAAGAAGGAAGTGACCCAGGGTAGCTGCATGGGTGGCTGTTTTAGGTGGTGTTTAAATGGCTCAAGGATTTATTTTATAAAAACAAAACAGAGGAGCTGGAGAAATGGCTCAGAGGTTAAGAACACTAATTTTCCAGAAGATATGGGTCCAGTTCTCAGAGCCTTCATGGCAGCTAACAGTATCTGTAATATCTGTAACTCTTGTTTCAAGGAATGAAATGTCCTTGTCTGGCCTCTGTGGGCACACCACACACATACATAAATATATATTCTATATTCTAGTATATAGTATATAGTTAGTCTATAGTATATAGTACATAGTATATATAAAATAAATATATAGACATAAATATAGACAGGATACTCAGACACATAAAATAAAAATAGTAAACCTTAAAAACAAAAGATGAGGCATGGTCCACATGCCCTGTCACCCTCAGGCAGATACAATATCACACTGCTGGCTTAGCACACTGAGTGCCTTCCAGCATGTGTCCCCATACACACCTCTCCGTAAACAGTTCTTAGTCCACACTTTGATATGGAGTAGTGGAATACTCCAGACAGTTCCTGGTTGTAAGTTCCTGAAGCACTTCTCAGCTGCTCTGGGACAAATCAGAGCTGAGGCACCAGCTCCTGATCTTTCCTGTTCTCATAAGCAGCTGCTCTCTTATCAAGGGTTTCTGTTAATCCTTGAACAGAGAATGGTGGTTGGCTTAGAGTTCAGCAGTTTTTAACACTGTGCTTTCAGATCCTATGAGCATCAGCTACTGAGCTGTTGCCTCAGTTGCTTGAGTTTTGTCCAGAGGTCGGCCCCAGGCCAGCCCCAGAGACTCGTCTGTGTGAAGGTGTGTGCTTAAAGAATGGAAGTGGCTATGTGACTGCCAAGTCGCACCAGAGAACTTATGTCTGGGGGCAGGCAGTATGTGAGGATATCCCTGGCTAAAGTAGAGACTTGTTAATGTTTTAATGTGAGTATCAAGATCTCTAGACATTTTCAAGGCCAGTCTCGCAGGTTTAAGGCAAGAAAAGCTAGATTTGGGAGATGGGAGTAAAATCCCTAGCACCCATGTAGAAAGCTGAGTGTAGTGGCAATTTCAATCCCCATGCTGGGGAGGCAGAGATAGACAGCAGATACCTGGGGTACTGACCAGCCAGCCAGCCTAGCTTTCCTATTGATCTGGTTCCAAGTCAGTGAGAAAAGCTGTCTCAGAATAAAAAACACCACACGAATGGACACACACATACACACATATTTAAACCACAAACATATACATACACACATACATAGCACACCACACAGGTACACATGCACACATGCACATATACATGCATGTGTGCATGCACACACACAGCTAGGTTCTGAGAGGAGGGAACCCTTTATTTTTGTGGGTTTTGAGGAGCTATCAGCACTGCATACCAGATAATGAAGATGATTTGTGGGTATGACATATAAAAGATGCAGAGACTCAGCACATATGTCCTGGCTCACAATCCATAGCCAAGAGTCCGAAGTAACCCAACGTTACCTGCTAATGTTAAAGGATTTTTCACCTTCTCTGTTACCTTTAGTCAAGACGGTGAACCAACAGATAGGCAAACTGAAACTTAAAGCCTCACATTTAGCAGAAGGGAGTCCACCTAGAGACTTAGAGCAATCAGAAAGAGACTTGCAGAAACCTCTGATCCAGATTGTTCCTGTTAGCAAAAAATATCATCAATGTGTTCAAAGAGAAAGCATCAGGGCCCCTTGTTCCCCAACAACCCTAGACTTCTCCATAAATACATCTAAGAAAGAGGCGGGCAAAAGCAGTCTTCCTTTATAGGAAGGAACCTGGGGGCAGTGAGTGGGCAGGGCAGAACACCACCCATGGGGCATGTTCTGGACACTGCATATTAAGGAGCAAGAACACAGGGTTGCCATAGATCAATCAGATTGGGAACCAGCTGTTTTCATTTTCTATGAAAGCACAGTTGTGATGGTTTACATATGCTTGGCCCAGAAAGTGGCACTTTTAGAAGGTGCGGCCCTGTTGGAGTGGGTGTGTCACTGTGGGCATGGGCTTTAAGACCCTCATCCTAGCTGCCTGGAGGTGAGTCTTCTCTCCTGTCTGCCTTCAGAACAAGAAGTAGAACTCTCAGCTCCTCCATGCCTGGATGATGCCCTGCTTCTACCTTGATGATAATGGACTAAACCACTGAACCTATAAGTCAGCCCCAATTATGTCCTTATAGGAGTTGCCTTGGTCATGGTGTCTGTTCACAGCAGTGAAACCCTAAGACAACAGTCGAGTCAACTCCAAGACTTCTATATGAACAAATACTCAAGCCAATAGCTTCGGCTTGTTTCCTGACTAGTCCATGACTTAATTACCCACTTAATTTACTCTGTGTCCTGACACGTGGTCTGTTACCTCTCTCCAGCTTCCTATGACTGTCTACTCCAGAGTTCTGGCAAATCTCCTCATTTATTCTGTGAGTTCCACATGGCTAGTTACCTTCTCAGTTTCATGGGTCTGCCTTCTCCAACATTCAGGACAAATCTCAGAGAGTCATGTGCCTGATTCTTTCCCAGAATTCCTTGCTCCTCCCCTGCAGGAATATCCACCTCCTACTTCCTGCCTCAGCTCATTGGCCATAGGCTATTTTATTGACAGGTGGGTGCTTTTACACAGTGCACCAGAAAGTCTCTACACTCTACACGTCAACTGTTTCGTGAAAGACAGAGCCTCTTACTGTCCACTATGAAGGGTTGCTGTTGGATTGCCTGCTCCCTGGGTGCCACAGTCCTTGTGCTTCACATGCTGGAACCGAATAGAATAAGTATGCAAAGTATGTGCTTGATCTAGGGGTTTCCTGATCCTCTCTGGGACATGATATATAAATCTCTAAAGTCAAGTAAACTAATCCTTGTTCTTTCCAGGTAGTAAAATGATGATGGTGACAATGATGATGATAATGGTGGTGGTGGTGGTGGTGGTGGTAGCAGTGATAGTAGTAACCATGGAGATGATGATGGCGGTAGTGTTGATGTTTATGTGAAACCGGCTGAGTCATTCAGCTCAGAAAAGCCATGCTGCTGGTGTGGAGCACGTGGCAGGAAGGGTTGGAACTGTGTGATGTCATTTCATGCTACAGTTGTGAAGAAGCATTCTGTAACAGAAATGAGCTTTGGGGCAAACACTGATGCGGAAGATGTATTGTGTCCATCCCCTGTCAAGTCATCCTAGAACATCTCTGAGAGATGGATGAAAGTGTGAGGTGATTCATTTGTCTAGAAAACAAGGTCCTGTCAAGCTCTTGACATGCCTGAAATGGTCAAGGTGAAACGTGCTGTTGCCGTGCAGGGTGCCAGAGCAGATGTGTCCCTTGTCATATCATCTGTCAGTGTGGCCGCTGTCTTGGCTTTCCTGTACACTATGCAGCTCTGGCTAGGCTGGTGGCATTGGCTGACCCAGGCCTCCTGGGAGAAGGCACTACAGTGGTCTTACACAAATGACCCTCTTGCTATCTCACTCAGCATTTGAGCATCACCTGTAATACAGAAGCCATAGAGGTCTTGCTTAGACAGAATGACCCCAAGTGTGGCAAGAGGGTGGCTCAGGTTCTCAGCCTGCAGCATGCGTGTTGTATGTGGGTAGGATGGCCATGAGTATTCTCAGAGCTGAATGCTTACATACTAAAGATGGTATGAATAAAGATTGCAAACCCCTCCCCCAGAGCCTGAGCTTTGACGGTGGCTACTATTGATGGACAGTGGGTTCTTTGGTGGGGCATATAATCTGTGTCAGTATTCCACATGAAGGTCTGTGCACATATGTGTGTGTTTGTGTGCATGTGTGTGTGTGTGTGGCATGTACATGCATGTGCTTGAGTGCATGTGTAAATGTGTGTGTGTGTGTGTACTTGTATCTCTTTAATTGCTGTCCACATTATGTTTTGAGTTAGTGTCTCTCACTGACCTAGTACTTGCTAACCAGGTTGAGTGGCCCTTGGGCCCCAGGGATTTGCCTGTCTGTGCCTCCAGCACTGGGGTTATAGCTTATGTCACGTGCTAGATTTTGTTTTGTTTTGTTTTCTTGGCATGGGTTTTGCAGAATCTAACTAAGGTTCCCATGCCTGCAAGCTTTACTGTGAACCATCTCACCTGCCCAGATAGTTTATTTATTTGGGTTATTGGGCCACAGGACAAGAGCACTTGTCTCTTCTCATTGGCTGCTTTACTGTATCACTTTCCCTATGGCTTTTCTCAGCAAAGGTACCGGGAGCCTATGGAAAAGACTCCTTGAATTACTGTAAATTAATTACTCTGCCTGATCTTCCAAGCAAGATCAAAGCAATTCCCACTATGTAGCCTGTGCCTTGGCTAGGTACTCAGCAACTGACCTCTTAACCAAAACACATTGTAAACACATTGTATCTTCCTCTAGCATGACCCAGAGCAATGAGGCACATGTGCCTTGACTATGTACTCAGCAATTGAGGAAACACATTGTAACTTCAAGCATCAACCAGAGCAGGTGAGGCACATGCCCAGCTCTCTTGAGATAGCCCTCTTTCCAGCCCTACCCCTACCTAGTCCTAGAAGGAGGAAGATGAGCCTCCTGCTCTCTCTTCATCTTTCTTATCATAAAGAATTTCCCATTGTGTTCTGAGAGACCCTCTTTAAACAGTTCCCCAAGTCAGAGCTGTGCACCTTCGCGGTGCACATTATCTTTGTGGCCCTGCCCCCACACTGTCTAGTTGAATCGTCATGAAAGGTAAGCAGCATGACTGGCCAGAACAGACTGCCTTAGCCGATGCTGTGTACAATCTATTCTTGGGCTTCCTGGACCTTTTAAAATAGACTTTCAGTAATTACATTTCCCTTTTCAGCTGCTTCCTACTGTACCCAGAGAAAGCAAAGACAACTTACGTACTTAACACAAGGTTGTGGACTGGGGTCTGTTCGTTCCATGAAGTTCTCTCCTAAGTGCCCGATTTTATGATGTTCACATTTAATGAGTTCCTGTCGACCATGCATACATTATTAATGTGTAACATAAAAGAAATTAAAAGGACTAGAAAAATTACAGGTCCCTTGTTTCAGAAATGTATTGTTAGACCCTTTAAGTACCAGCCTTTCACCACACACTTCTCCAGGGGAGGACGGAAGAAGAGACTTTTTAAAAACATTTTAAGCACTTGACCAACAAAATGGAAATTCTGGATGAGCACAGGGCTGTGGGTGGTCTGTCAAATGCTGGCCAACTGTTGTATATGAGCAGTGTATGTATGTTCGTGTGTGTGTACATGTCTCAGTCTGCCAGAGGTTGACACTGGATGTCTTCTTGGGTTTCTTTACATGCTGCTGATTGAGACAGGGTCCCTCATTAAACCTGGAACTCACAAAGTAGGCTGGACTGGCAGGCTGTTGAGCTTCAGAGACCCTCATGTGCTGGGATTACAGACACACACGGTCATGCCTGACTTTTTCTGTTTGGAATCCAAAACCAATTCTTCATGTTTGGGAAGCCAGCACTTTACCCAGCCTCTGACCAGATATTGTCTGGGAATTAGGTCATATTAAAGTTGAATGGAACCTGGAGTGTTTAACTCCATGGTAGGGCTGTGTGTTGTGGTGAATGTGTTTCCTGGCATGTCTTGAGCAAAGGGAATTGCTGAGGAAAACTGAGGAAGCCACCGCCACATGCATTGTAAACACTCCTGTTTGGAGATATGCAGAAGATAATAATATTACCTTCCCTGGGAATCCTAAGCCTGATAGTACTGGGCCATTTGATGCAAGTCCTCCTGAATTTGGGGGATGGAGTGGATTGGAAGAGTTATCTGCCAAGATCCATGAGGCCCAGCTATCCTGAGAGCTTGCTGCAGGGAGGGGCTGCCTACCCTGGAATTTCATCTTTCCTCTGAATCTAATGTAGGCCAAGCAGTTGTTTCCCGAGTGACTTGTGACAAAGGCCACAATCAGAATGTTAAATCCCATCAGCTCTCGTGTTGGACACTTGGTCTCCAGGTGGTGTCGCTGTTCTTGAAGGCTATGGGACCTTTGGGAAAGTGGACCTGGCTGGAGGAAGGTTTCACTTGAAGATTATACCTGTTTCTGGTTCTGATCTGAACCCCTACGATGTGCAAGCCTCTGCATTTCTGAAACCACAACCCGATGTTCTCTCCTCTGTAAAGTTGCTTCTGTCAGTGATGAGAAAGTTGCCGATCCCCCAGCAGGATAGGTAAGAAGTAACTGGGCGTTCGTTTTCCAACCCCATCCCACTGTACCAGCTGCACACTTGGGATCCCCAGGCTTCCAAGGGTAGTGATGGGAGAATCGGCAGAGTTACAATGTATCTGTCAACCAGCAGCATGAGTCAGAGGTAAAGTTCTGAATGCGTGAATCTAACAGAAGGCCAGCATCACGCTCTGGAACAGGATCTCTGTGCCTGGAATTGGAGTCGATCTGGAAGCCCACGTGCTCAAGTATGCAGTTAGACCTCAAGATCCCGGGTGGGGATAAGGCTGGGTCTGCTGAGTATGTAAAATGGTTTGCCTTGTAACAGTGAGGGCCTGGGGAGTTCAGATCCCTGGAACTTATGGAAGAATGGGGCAGTGATGAGCACCTGTGATCCCAGCCACAGGAGATGGGCATGGAAGGCGCTGACTTGGTCTCCTTGGTGAAGTTCTGGGCCAATAAGGAACTGACTCCATCTCAAACATAAGATGTAAGGATGGCACCTCTGGCCTTCATGTGCACAGTTTGTACACACATGTACACACACACACACACACACACACACACACACACAGTGCTATAGCAGCAATAAGGCCTTATTCTGAATACATTCAAACAAAAAGATTTAAGGATGGCACCTTTAGCCTCCATCTGCACTGATTGTACACACACACACACACACACACACACACACAGTGCCAAAAACTGCCATAGGTATTCTGAAACATACAATATTTGAAAGGAGTATCTAGACAGAAAATAGCTGCCTTTAAGCGTCATGAGGTTAGGGGCATGGCCTGTCATACCCTCCCTTGTACCTAGCACCATGCTCAGCCTGTGGGCCGGACAGTTTTGCAGTCACCACACCACAGTTGGAGAAGACACAGTAGGAGTGTGCTGACAGGTGCTCTCCAGGGCAGTGTACAGCGAGCTCGTCCTCTGAAGTCCAGCACGGTTCATTTCGGTCCACTGAGGCAACACCCCCTAGGGAATTAAGTGGTTTAGGTATTTTTTATTGTTCCATGACTTTTTAGGAATTTGTGTGGTCTGAAATTAGTGGAGTCCAGGTCAGAAACGTTCCCCTGTGCCCTATGAGAATTGGGGTCCATCATTATTAAGTTTCGTTTCCATAACACTGAGTTCAAGCATGACATGGCCATTGCAAATATTGATCATACGGCATCCTGTGCAGGAGAGGGACCTAAAGGTATTGGACGAGGAGATCACAAGGCTGCAGCTCTTCCTAAGCACTTAGGCAGTTAGAGTTGCTGAGAGGGAGAGACTTTTACTCCCCAGTGGTGGTGTAGCTATGGGTAAGAAACCCATGCTCCCATAAGCAACCCTAATGAGAGAGGGGGGGGAGAGAGGGGGGGGAAACAAAAGGAGAGAGGGAGGGAAAGACAGACAAAGCGAGAAGAGGATCATCAGGAGCAGGACAGGGTGGTGAGGTGAAGAAGATAAAAATGTAGGTAAATACAAAATGCCACAATCAAACCCATTATTACTAATCATCAACATATGTTAATAAAACAAATCTAAAAATAAGAAAAGTTTCAACTTTACACTCATAGTGACTGGACTTTCATGGATTCTCAAACTACATCTTCACAAAGACCTGTGTGGGGAGAACTCTGAGGTTTTGTCCATCTGTGGTCTTAAAATCCTGCTGAAATTTCCACCTGCTGTGAGATCTGTGAGCAAGCACTGGCTTGCTCAGTATTGCTGTGTAACAAGCCACCCGGAACAAAAGGAGACTGGAGAGGAAGAAGGGAAGGGAGGGGAGGAAAGAGGGGAAAACCTATGTAGGGTTGTTTGTCAATGGATTTCTTAGTAGGATTTGTAGCATGTCTGAGACCAGCTTGAGGTAGGTGTGACCCTGTCTCAGGAAAGGAGAAGAAAATAAAAAAAAAAGAAAAGAAGAGTCAGGGGGGAGGAAACAAAGAAAAAAGTAAGAGACAGGGAAACAGACAGACAGACAGGCAGGCAGACAGACAGAGACTCCTCAGACTAATTCCACAGGCTTGTTCTCTCTCCCAAGCATGACCAGGCCCACCTTACTGTGGCCAGTACACAAATCTCTTCTTTCTACCAGAAGTACTGCAAACGTCAGAGACCAGAAACCAAATGCTGTTTCTTTTGCTGCTTAAACAAGCATCAAGCCTTCCCACACTCCAACCAGTCTGGCCCGGCAGGAGGACTCCGAGTGACAGCCAGGGTGAGCATTCCAGACAGCCACAGCCTGAACTGCAGGCATGTACCACCACATGTGGATGGACGCTTCCCCGATCCGGCCATAGCAATCTGTCCTTCACGCCACCGAGTCGCTGGTTAGGATGGGTGGACAGTGCTTCCCGTGAGTGGCAGGCATCAACGCCAGGAAGAGCACGCCCACCTGTGGGGTGTTACATGTTCCTGTTATGCTGACAATCACTGGCCACCAGAAAGCCACAGTCCTTCTGGGATTGTCAGCGCTGAAAATGGGTGAATGAGTGTCAGACTTTCTCCCCCTCTGCCACTTCTCAGAAGGTGTCCCTTCTCCTTGCTCCAGCTGTCTCGGGCCCATCACCACCACCCAGTGACCCTCCTCCCTCTTCCCAGTGCTTCTGCCTTTTTCTTGGTTCTTTCTCTCTCCCATCTTGAGAGTCTCCCCTCTTTCATCCCTTCAGGTGAGAAGTGGAAATTCCTTCAACCCTCATTTCTGTAGAGTCCCAGCATGAGCGAGTGTGAGCCCACAGTGCTGGGAGAGCTGCAACATCTTGCCGATTGCTGGACGCCTTGGCCTGCTAAGCTTTGGCTCTGTGATAAACCCCTGGTCTTCTTGAGGATGCTTTCAATGTTCTCCAAAGAACGGGATGATGAGGAGTGATGTTGTTTGGATGAGGGGAACTGTGGCTGGGTCTAAAGAGACAAATGTGAAGCCCAGAAACATGTGGCAGGAAATGCGTGGTCAGTGGACTTGGAAGACTTTAGGGGACTGTTTTCATTACTTTCCTTATTTGGCTTGTCGTCTCGGGAAACACTGTTCATCAGGGAAGGAAAGGTTCACTCACATCTGGATGGTTGAGAAAAGCAGAGACTAGAGAGGCAGCCAGACCGGCTTATTGCCTTCAAACCTCCCAAGCTCCACCCACTTCCTTCAACTAGAAGTCACCTCTCAGAATTTACACATTCCCCCCAAACTCACCACTGGCCAGGAACATGGTGTTCCAGTACATAAGCCAATAGGGGCATGTCAGACAGGTCCTTACCGGGACCCTCTGGCGTCTGTGACCGATCACTGGAGCCTCAGACAGGCGGAAAATGTGTGTGGGAGAAAGAACCCATTTATAAGGGAACACTTTAAATCCCTGTGAAAGCATGGTCCAAGTTTATAGAACTGTCTGAAAGAAAGCTTTAAAACTCCTAAGATTCCACAACGTGAAAGTACTACTCCTCTCTAGGTTCACTTATAAACGCAACTCTGTCCCAATTAAAATACCAAAAGGCTTGTTTTAAGACGCAGGCAGCAATGGGAAAGTACTAGAGGGAAAAATTAATGTTAGCCATACCTCCTGCCTAGGGAAGCCTAGAAAATTTTCAAGAAGAATGTAAATGTTATGCCTGAAATCTTCTGAATACTAGAGAAAAATGGGAGTGATTATGTCATTACCTGCTTATGTGGAGCAAGCCTAGGCTCCCTCAAAAAAGGATTAGACATAAATTAGATGTAAAATATGCGCACACATACACACTCACATAGACACATACATCAACACATCCACAGACACACACACACATACACTGACACACTCACACACACATGTAGATACATATACTCACATAGACACACAGAAATACACCCTCACATACACAGATAAATATAGACACACACTTACACAGACACACAAATAATATTAACAAAAATGAATTGGTTTTTAAGAAATAAATTAGAGTTAATTTTTTTATACTCTCTAAGCAGGCTGCAAAAATGACTCGGTGGTTAAGAGCACTGGCTGCTCTTCTAGAGGACCCAGGTTCAGTTGCCAGCATCCACATGGCAGCTCACAACTGTCTGTAACTGCAGTCTTGGGGACACAATGCCCTCTTCTGGTCTCTAAGAACACCAAACACACACATAGTGCACAGACATACATTTAGGCAAAAAAACATGTAATACATAAACACTCATGCAAATTAATAGATAAATTTAAGGCTTAAAATAGCCAAATGCCATCACCATGTGAAAATATGAGCTGTCTTAGTCAGGGTTTTTCTTTCTGAAACATCAGAACTCAATAGGGGCAAGAAGCTGGAGGCAGGAGCTGATGCAGAGGCCACGGAGGGTGCTACTTACTGGCTTGCTTCCCATGGCTTGCTCAGCCTGCTTTCTTATAGAACCCAGGACTACCAGCCCAGGGATGGCACCACCCACAATGGGCTGGGCCCTCCCTCATTAATCACTAATTAAGAAAATGTCCCATAGGCCTGCCTACAGCTGAGTCTTATGGAGGCATTTTCTCAATTGAGGCTCCCTTCTCTTTGATGACTCCAACTGTGTCAATTTGACATAAAACTAGCCAGGACACTGACCAACTGGAATAATTAATTAATTACTCCATAATTATTCCAATAATGTGAATAATATAATTCACAGGATAGAGTTCATCTAGTAGAAAAGAGAGTTACAATCCGTATTCTAGAGTTCACCTAAAGGTAAGGAGCTCCTTTTCTTTTTCTTTCTTTTCTTTTCTTTTCTTTTTTTTTTTTTTTTAAATTGAGACACAGTATCCTAGACTGGCTTCAAACTCCTAGAAATTCTCCTGCCTCCCCCTCCTGTGAGCTGGGGTTACTGGCAGAAGCAACCACACTGAAAATAATATCTCTTTTAATAAATATAAAAGCAATGTACAATTCAACAGAATGATCTAGGCACCCCTATGACCAGGAGGTTCACAGGAAAAGACAGGAGTGGCTTGTGAGGGAACACTCTGCTCCAGTCTCACTCCTCAGAGAAGCCTATTGGGTTTTTAACCATACATTTAACAAGAGGAAGAACGAAAGGCTAGGGTGTTGGCTACATAGTGTTTAAGCAAGCTTGAGGTAGCAGGCATCTGAAGTGTTACTGTTGGGTGCACATGAGCAAGCCTGTGGGATAATTTGTGGGCAGATACCTACCGAGATCCTAGGGGTGTGCCCTCCTCCACCTGGTGTCCCACCCATGAGACTAGCATTAAGGGCTGGAGAGTGCTTGGAAGTAAAATTCTCATGATGTTCTTGCAGGAAAGTTGAGTTCCCAGAACACGCACTGGCCATTTCCAACTGCCTACAACTCCAGTTCCAGGGAATCTGGTGCCCTCTTCTAGCCTCCACAGACACGCAAACACACTTAAATGTTATTAAAAAATAAAATAAAATCTTTACAGAAAAAGGAGGAGGAAGAATTTGCATTAGCAGATACGTCATCAAGCACAGACTTTGAAAAGAATCCTGTTTTGTCTTTGTAATTAGCTAAAGATTCAAATCACCTAAAAAAAAAGAAAGAAAGAAAGAAAGAAAGAAAGAAAAGAAAAGAAAAGAAAAGAAAAGAAAAGAAAAGAAAAGAAAAACTATATATCCTCAGAGATCAGCTGTAAAAGCAGGGGGAGTGTTTACGTGGTGACAGAGAAAGATGCCCATGAGCTATCATTCAGGGATAAAGCAAGCCACACTAATCATTTATTAAACGTAGAGACAAATGACAGTGCTTTGTGCTGGATGCAGGTCAGTGGCACGTCTGTCTGCTTAGCATAAGCAAGTCGCTGGGTTCAGTCAGTGGGGAGCTGTATTGCTTAAATGCATACGAATAAATAACAAAACAAATGGGTGTCCTTGTTTTCAGAAGGCCGTAGGTAATCTGGCAAAGTAAAAATTGAAAGGGCCCTTCAAAGAACTAAGAAACAGGCTCAGCTGGGTAAACAACTGGGCGCCCTCTGACCCCACACTGAGCAAAAATGAACGTTTTGATGGGCAGGAGATGTCTGCCCAGGACTGATGCCAAGCAAGACAAGAGCTGCCCCAGCAGGAGCTGCTTTTGGGAGGTGCTGGGACAAGGGCTCTCCTGCTTTTTCTCTGAGAACATAATGGAAGGGGATGGGCCAAGGCTGGCTGGTAGCAGACAAGCAAACCCCTGGCCAACCTGTAAGCCTTGCTCCCGATTTTTAAAAGAAGTATTTTATGTTATTTTTACTGATGTGCATATGTCGGTGTCTGTGTGTGGATTTGTGCACAGTGTGGATGCTGAGAGCCAAGAGCGGGTCCTCTGGAAAGGCAGCTCCTCCTCATAACTCCTAAGTCAGCTCTCTCCAGCCCTGCACCTAACTTTGAAGTAAGGTAGTAGCTGCTCTCTCTCCCAGGGGACAAAGGCTAGGCCCTCCCATGTGGCTCTCCCAGTCTCTTGGCTTATACAAAGGCAACCCTTTGGCTTAATCATCTGAGTACTCTGTCAGCTTCTCCATGTTGCCAGGGAGCGGGCTTGTCCTTGGTGCCTTCACCACCACCCCTTCCCAGTGAATGCTGTAATTCACTGTGCTCATACTTCGGAACCCATCTTACCTCAGTTTAGCCAGTCACACTAGGCATGTCAAGCAATGAGTCTGCCTCTGCTTCCCAGAGATCCAGATGTGAGTTCATTCTGTCACCCAAACCACAGGGGAGGAGGCAGGCCTTCATCTCTCTCTCCACAAAGAGCATCTAACAGTTCAGAGAGGGAAGAGGTGTGAGTCCCACAGGAAGCTATGTCAGGTACTGTCTTGGTGGCACAACAGGACACCTGACAGAAGCCACTTGAGTAAAGTTTTGGTTTTGTTGCTTTTAAAGTCACGATTTAAGGGTGTAGTCCACCATGGGGGGCATGGTCGCAGGAGCTTGAGGCAGCTGCTCACACAACATCTGAAGCCACAAAGGAGGGGGAGGGGGGAGGAAGAGAGAGGGGTAGGAGGAGAGAGAGAGGAAGAGGGAGGGAGGGAGGGAGGGAGAGACAGAGAGAGAGAGATGAGTCTCAGTTTTCCCTTCTAATTCAGCCTAGGACTCATTCGTGGGATATCACTGCCACCTTTTAGAACAGGTTTGCCTACCTCCATTGGCCTAATCTAGAAACTTTCTTCTAAACATGCCTGGAAATTTTTTACTTGGTGATTCTAAATCCTGTCCATATTCAAGGTTCATCAACAACACAGAAGGGATCTTCTCCGTGGTGCCTGGTGTTTTATTTTGTGTTGAGACGGACACTCACACAGTCCCAGCTGACCTCCAACTCACTACATAGCCAAAGATGACCTTGGACTTTGGGTCCTCCTGCCATTCTCGAGTGTCTAAGTTCACTCTGCTCTTAGGTACCGGGTGTGAGAGATGATGTGGGGGAGAGGTGGAAGTATTCTAGAAGATCATTCCTTAGTATTGAAAAGGCTTGGAAAACAAGACTCCCAACCAACAGGCATAGCATTGACTCACTGCTAAACTAGAGGCTGACTCATTAATCCACTGATAAGCACTTAGTAGGAAAGGTGTCAGTGGAAGGGAGCATGGCTCATCTGTGAGGAGGCGCTGTCAGCTAAGGCTCTGTTGATGTAGAGGGGGACATCCGTCCTTCACTACTGAGCCTGTCCTTTGATTCCGCCCTGTCCCCTCCCACCAGTGTCTGAGACTCGCAGACAGTGGATCCTAGAACGTCATTACTAATTTAAAATGTCTGCTCCTGTGTAAGACCTTGGGAGGAGAAAGAAAAAACAACCTCAGCCTGGGAGAAGATAGGACAGATATCTGATGTTCTAGATGCACAAAGAATACATAAAGGTCAGGTTCAAGTAAGCCTGATGTATGGGGAGGGGTGTCTGAAAAGTGACCTGCCATAGAGGTGACATGACCACTGAGAAGATACGTATGGAAGATCAGGGGACAGACACCAATGGAAGAAAAACACTCACACACTCCTAACCACTCAGTAAGTGCAGAGGACCCTAGCTCACTTCCCAGCACCCATATCAGGCAGCTTACAGTGACCAGTAACTCCAGCTCCAGGGTCCCTGGTGCCCTCTTCTGGCCTCCAAGGACACCTTCAGTCACATGCATGTACCCACACATGAATATACACACTTATGCATAAAATGCAAATAAACCTTTTAAAACATTTCATTTGGGGTGATGGAAAGATGACTCGGTGGGTAAGGACACTTGCTGCTCTGGCAGAGACCCTGGGTTCAGTTCCAGGATCCTCATGTTAACCCATAACAATCTGTCTGTAACTCCAGTTCTAGGGGATCTGATGCCCCTTTCTGATCCACACAGGCTCCTGCATACATTCGCCCACATGCATACATACATTTAAATCTTTAAATATATCTTTAAAAATTATTTTGCTAAATGTGTTGTTGGATTCTCAGAATGAGCAAAGGGTAAAGCAAGCATCCTTGCGAAGGCAATGGGGAGACACTGTCACCTAATCGTGGTCGTAAGATCATGGGGGGTAATGGGAAGACACTGTCACCTAACCATGGTCATGAGGTCATGGAGGGCAATGGGGAGACATCATCACCTAACAGTGACCCCAGGGTCATGCTGTGTAAGTTCAAAGCTCTCAGACAGATACCAACAGAAAACAGTGTGTTTTGTTGCTTATAAATGGGGTGGTGTCACACTGAGACCAAGGTTATGCTTCCCAGCCCATATTATTATCCATAGCATATTTCACTCCATATCTCATGTCTACTTCATGATCACAAAGAAAAATTATGAGTTGGATTAGTCAAGATTCTCCAAAGGAACAGAACTTACAGGAGACAGATGGAGGGATGGATGGATGGATGGATAGATTAGAAACAGATACAGATATGGAGACTTTACAGTGGCTTACATGTTGTAGGCCAAGAAGACAATCCTTTGGCAGTCTCCCAAAGGAAAGGACAAAGATGCAACAGTTTTCCAGTCTGCAAGACTGGAGATCTCAGCAGCTCCAGCCTGATTCCTGGAGTCCCGGAGATGTCTTAGAGAACTGCCAGTTGTCAGTTTACACTGGAATCATGAAGAAGGTGTTCCTGTACCAGTGAAAGCGAATTTATCAGGAGAGATGAGCTTTTTGGTGAGAATGGGGGCAAGCCAGCAGGAAACACAGGCTTTGTTCTCCCATGTCCTTCCATGTGGGCTGCCATCAGAAGCTAGGACCAAAGTTTGGGACTGGTATTTCCCACCTCAAATGATTCGATTAAGAAAATCTCTCAGGGGTTTGCCACATGGGTTTTAGTTAATTACAGATGTAGTCATCTTGATGACCAAGATTAGCCAAGTGTTTCTTTAACATCCAAAGCATTCTCTTCAATAATTTTTAAAGTTATGAATGTGTGTGTGTGTGTGTGTGTGTGTGTGTGTGTGTGTGTACACAGGAATATGTACATGTGAGTGCAGTAATCAAAGTGGCCACAAGAGGGCGTGAGATCCTCTGGAGATGTGGTTGTAAGAGGTAATAAGCTGCCCTGTGTGAGTGCTTGAAGCTGACCTATCTTTGCCAAGAGTAGTAAGTTCTCTTAACTGCTGAGGCATCTCTCTAACGACTGAGGATGCATTTGAAAGGTAGAAGCTGTTAGGCTGGTGATTAGTTAGCTCAGCAGGAGAAGTTGGTGCTGCCAAGCCTAACCACTTGGGTTCGATTCCCATAATCCACACGGTGGAAGGAGAGAACCGTCTCCCATGAGTTGAACTCTTGTCCTCCTCCATAGGTGAGCTGTGACATGTACACATAAGAAACACATAAATAAATGTAAATCGTAGAGGAAGCCAATGGGTGCTGACCATCAGGATTTTAAAAGGCTTTCTTCGGATGCCCTGAATTAGGGGAGGTGGCTTTAGCAGACCTTCCCTTAGCAGGTCATTGTGTAGAATTGGTATGTGCGGTGTCTGCTTAAGTTTACAGTGTCAATCACAGATGCACAGGGCAGCTTAGCCTCTGGCTCATTTGTGGTGCTGAGAGAAGCAAGCCTGGAACTTAGTAAGTGTCTGAATCAAGATGAAGATGAGGGAGACAAATTATCCAGCTAGCTAAGACATGGATGTGACTGTCGACTGGGTTAATTAAGGGACACTGTTTTAATTGGTAAAGCCAGATAGCCTGTTCCACCTTGCTGGATTGTCAGAGTTCTCACAGTGTTAACCATGTGTCCAGAGGTGTGTGGGAGAGTGGGGGAAACATAGATTCGAACCTGCTATGTGGAGTAATGGTGTAGAGCCTTGCACTGTTAGTCACGGAGGAAACAAGACTCAGAAGAGCAGGTGACGTGCTCCAGTTGTAAGCTTGACTGCCCGGCACACAGGAGAAATCCTGGCTTCAGTTCCCTGGGACTGAGCTCTGCAATTAAGCATCAATGAGGGATAGACAATGAGGAGGCTCAGGAGGTCAGTTCAGAGTTGTCCTTGGCTACATAGTGAGTTCGAAGCCAGCCCAGGCTACACGCAACCTCGTCTTACAACAAAACAAAGCAAAGAAGGATCTAAAGAAGCTTGTGTTGGCTGCTTTTCCTGTCACTGACTAAACCTCTGACAAGGAACAACTGAGGGAGGAGGGACTTATTTCTGCTCAGATTCAAAGAATGCATTATGGCAGCAGCAGACGGGCGTTTGCTCAAATCTCAGTACAGGAAGCAGAGAACGTGGGATGCTGGTACTCACCTTTCTCTTTTTAGAGCAAGACCCTCTTCCACATTCAGGATGGTCTCTCCCCTCATTTAATCCCCTCTGAAATTGCCCTCAACCCCCCACACCCAAAAGGTGTGGCTTCTAATGCCCCAGATGATTTTTAATCCACTATATTGACAATTAAAATTAACCTGACAAGTCTGACACCCATTTTTCAATACTTCAACTTCAAAAGGGAAATTCTAACTTTTCCTTCTAGACAAGATGACCTTCTGTGTGCCCTTTCCCTGAAGAATTCACTTCTTGTTCTGTTAAATTTCTACTTCAAAAGGCATTCGAGACAGAGCGTTCTGCTTCTACCTCCGGAGACTTCAACAAAGCCTATTGCTGACACTCAGCAGCAGTATAATGGCTTCCCACATCCCATTAGTTAATTGAAACCCACAATAAGAAGTCAGAGTGAAGCTGGCTTTTATGCAATGCAATCTGCAACATAGTAACTGAGCTACAATCCAATCTGCAACATAGTAACTGAGCTACAATCCGATCTACAACATAGTAACTGAGCTACAATCTAATCTACAACATAGTAACTGAGCTACAATCCAATCTGCAACACAGTAACTGAGCTACAGTCCGATCTACAACATAGTAACTGAGCTACAATTCAATCTGCAACATAGTAACTGAGTACAGAGCTATCCAGGAAACCCCTGCAGGTGTGGGCTGTGAAGTAGCCATGGTTCCATTGTCAGGCTGGGAATGCAACCCTGGTAGTCAGAATGTTATAGTCCTTGATACCACAGCATCAGCTTTATTCAGGTTTCTTATGTTGAGAGTTAAATTTTGATATTGATTTGCAGTTTCTGAGCTATTTCTTAAGAAAACATTGACTAAAGAAATGGACAATGTGAGAATGCTTTGTGGTGGGTGTTTAACTATTATTTTTTAAAAGTTATTTAAATCGTTTGGAAGCATTCAACCAGCAGAAATTAGTTGGCACTTTTAATAGAATGTTGTGTTCTAACAACCATCAGGGTCCTTCGAACAGGTTCTGGAAATCAGAATAACTCTTAGAGATGAAGGTGGGTAATTCCTCTAAGGAACAGGCTAAAGCTTAATTCTAAGGCTCCATCTGCCTCTAAAGCCTGATTCTATCTGCCATGCGGTAGCCTGGGGCTCTCTACACTTGGATTTCCTGCCCCATGGGCATCCCTACTCTGTGAAATACTACAGTGAATTCAGAAAGAAATCCATTAGGTCTCACTGAAGGAAAATAGAATGTAGACTAAAGGAGTGGGATTTTACACTGAAGTTCAAGAAAGAATTTGGTTGCAGCCTAAAGTCACTCAGAAAAATTGTGGTTTATCCTATATGAGGATTCCAGAACCTGCTGGAAAGAGGTTAGACCCTCTTGTCCTGCTCAGCTTTGGTCATTTTAACAAAGTAGTCTTTGAAGAGATGTCAATTGAGGAATTACTTAGATCAGGTTTGCCTGTCTTGATGAATTGATATGCAAGGTCCCTGTCCCCTATAGGCAGCACAATTCCCTCTGCAGGTAACACTGGGATTCATAAGAAAGCCAGTCAACCTTATGGCCTCTGACGGAGCGTGCAAGAGCCCTCAAGCAGCTTTCTCTTAGTTCTGACTGCACTACCTCAGCTGTGAGAGAGTTCCTTCATTAGAGGGATATGAAGCAGTCTTGCTTCCAAATTCCTAATTGAATTCCTGCTTGACTTCCTCTACCATATCCAAAGGACAATGTATACCCTCAAACTGTGGCAGTTAGGCAAAAGCCAGCAATCCTCAGGAACCTTTAATGCTGATCTCCTTCTTCCAAAGGAGCCATGCCCTTTATCACTGGCAGAAGGGACAACTGCAGTCCGTGGTGCCTGTTAGCATATTGGAGCACGTGCTGGCCTCCTGAGCAACACATGTATCAGTTGCTCATTTCAGAGTCTTCCTCCACCCCAGGAGGCTCCTCCCCTAGCTTCACAGCCTCCTTATAACTCTGCTATCCCAGCTATGCATTATTGTACTCCTCCTTCTTGCTCTCTCTGGCTCTTCTCTTTTGCCCACACTTTCTTTGTCTTCATCTCTCGCCCTCCCTCAACACTTTTCCCCTCTGTCTTCCTACTCTGCTCTTGGCTGTCTCCTGTCCAGGCCCAGGCTGCTCCAAGTCATTCTCTGCTCTAGACTCTCCCAGATGCCTCTGGCTGTTTGTTCTCTCCCTCAAATATACAATAAAAGCCTTCTCCTTAACCAGACCGTGGAGCAGACATGTCTCCGGTTTATATACCTTTGAGGTAGACTATGACCAGTACAAGTGAATAGCATTTCCTTTGGTTAGACTTTGATTGTTGAGCTTTGTTGCGGTAGCAGACATCAGACTAAAGTACCAGCCTGTCCCTTTTATTGAGTTTTGGTAGATTAGACTAAACTCTAGCCGAGGGATCAGATGTCCAAGTGTGGGACATGGGATTCAAGTAGCTGAGAACTGAGAGCAATTTGCTTGAATTTTTAGAGCTTCATTCTTTTTACTCTATGATAGAAGTCTTCTCTAATATTTTTAAGCCATGGGTAGAGGACATAGCTCAGTTAGTAATGTGCTTGTCAGAGATGCTGAGGACACCCCTTCTCTATTCAAGCCCTAAAACCCACATTAAAAAGCCAGGCACATTAAAAACCACACATATAACCCCAGTGATGGGGCAGATGGAGTGGAGACAGGTTCCCCAGACAGGTTAGCCTCACCAAATCTGAGGGCTAGAGACCAGTGAGAAGCCCTGTCTCAAGGGGAAAAAATGTTGGTCAGGAACACGGTGGCTTCCATTATAAAGATGGTTAACAAGTCTGCCTCTGGCTTTACTCAGCTTCCAATGGTGAATACGAGCACACCTTGGTCTGCTTAGTTTTCTCCAGAAACTTTCAGATGAAAACAGAAGAGGAAAGTTGGAAGCCAGGTTGATACAGGAGTTTCCCCCTAAAAGCTACCTGCCTGGCTCAGCACTAGAGACCAGACAAAGCTACCTGCCTGGCTCAGCACTAGAAACCAGACTCCATCTTTGTTCCCCAGGTCTCCATTATGTATTCCTGGCCCCGTTGGTTTTGGGGTTGTTGGGCTTTTTTTGTTTTGTTTTGTTTTTTGTTTGTTGTTTGTTCATTCTTAAAAATACAACCTCAGTTGGCTGTAGATGTGCGTGGTTGGTTCTTTCTAGTCCCTCCACTCCCTTGGCTTGCACATCTGTTTTTAAGCCAGAAATACAAGGTTTCAGCTGCCACACGCTTTGCAGCGACTGCAAACTCAAGCCGTGCAGTGCCTCCAGCTTGGCTCTTGTGCTCAAGCTTGCTTTGGCTACTGAGCATCTGCTGTGGTTCCATATAAATATTAAAAGAGGTTTCTCTACCCAGTTCTGTGAGGACTTACAAATACACATTATAGAAACTAGACCAGCCATTTTGTGAATGAGCACATAGCTCACTGGGGAAGCTGGGCTTGAGTGCCCAGCACCTCTGTAACGACACCCCGTCTTTCCTCCTTCCTGTCCTTTGAATCCACACAAGATGCATTGAGAGGAGTGGTTGAAAACGGTATGGGAGCCCTGGGGTCCCTACCATAAGATTCCCTGACAAAAACCAGCTTAGGTGACAAAAGAATTTGTTTGCCTCAAACTTACAGGTCACAGTGCACTGTCGGGGGTAGTCAGGGCAGGAAATTCAAGGCAGCATTACCTCTAACCCTAGAAGTCGTTCATAGCCGAGGATAGACCAAGATGAAAGTTGTCTGATGGCTCCTCGGCGTTCTTCTATAGCCCACAGCCACCGGCTCAGGAAATGCTGCCACCCACCATGGTCTGGATGTTCCTACATCCGTTAAAAATCAACACAATCCACCAGAGACATGCCCACAGGCTGTCCTGATGTGGGCTCAGACATTTTTGTGTCAAGCTAATAGAGCTACCAGAACACTGGGCACTTTTTTATTTTTAACTGAAATTATGTAGCCTTAAAACTAAAAATGATTTTAAGTGTTGTTTTAGCTAACACAGTTACAAAGGGTATGTCTGCTGCTGTCAAGCTCTGAAAGTCATTTGCCTGGCCCTCTTCTGAGCCAGAGAAAAGAACATGGCCAGTCTTAGCATTCTGGTAGTGTCCCTGTCTGGCCTAGCAGCTAGCAACAGGAGTTTGGCTAGTTGCTTCATTTTCATGTGTGTGGGCATTCAATTTTCCCATCTTGGAGGATGAGATGTTTGATGGACCCTCACATCTCTGTGTACATGCACAGATAAGGACGCTGAAAAAAACAAGGCTCTTAAATGGTGCCAGGTGGCTATGGGCAAGAACTTAAGCCGGTATTTCAGACCAGAAACCTCTTCTCATCCATCTGCACGAGACTGGCATCTCTGTAGCCTCTGTGTTTCCGACCAAGACTGTTACCCAGCTGGGTAAAGAGAGGGCTTTTGGTGTTAGCTTCAGTCAATATTGACTTTGCACTTCCTGTACGCCAAGCTCCTTGTTAAATGGTGGGAATGTGTAGCGTCCATTTTCAAGGCATTCATTCGGTCATGGCCTGGAACAGGTGGGAGTTGTTTAGAAATGGGGGTGGGGAGGTGGGGGGAAAGCATTACTAATTATCATGTGATTGTGGATAGAAAGGGGCTGTCCTGTGGGCCACTGCCTTACTGGCCCTGCTTCTGGGCAAGGCATGGAGTCATCTGGGCTCTAGTTTTCTCACCCATTAACAAATTGCCCTTGCAGGTTTGTTTGATGTTCATATAAGAAACCTTGGCAATAAATACATAAATTAAGAGAAAGTGTAAAAGCTCCAGCAGTTCCTGGCACATTCTGCACATGGGATGGTGATGACTGTCCAGGAAGCGTTGGTTGCACCGGCTTCTCAGGCAAGGCCTGGTCCTTCGGGAAAGAAAGGACATAGTTTCGTTCTGGGTGGCCTGTCATTACTCTGCTTCCTCACCCTCAGGAGGGCCTTGGCCTTTGGTTTTGTGTAAGCCACACTTAAATGTGCAGTAAGTCACTCTGTGCCTCATCCCCCTCAGTTTTCAGCATGGCCTCCAGAAGCCATTTCTGTTATGACCTCTGGGCGTCTGTCTGCACTGCTGAGCTACTGGCCCCTCCTCCTCAAGTTTACCATCTCACTCCCAGCCCTGAGGTGGGGGCACCGGAACTCTCTCTGCAGTAGGGAGCCAGGGACAGAGTCTTCTAACAGGCATATGTGGGTTTGTGGTGAGCAAACAACCCTTTGCCTAATGACTTTTTCCTTAAGGTAAGAATTTACTCTGAACTAGCCTGGGTTGCCACAGAGCTGTGCTATGCTCTATGCAGAGCAAGTGCAACAGAAATCACCAAGCTTGGTGTTTGTGTAGCACACACACATGAACACACATGGACATATGCACACACACATGCATACACATATACACATGCACACATAAATGCATGCACACACATATACATGCACACATACATACATGCACATACACATGCATACACATACACATGCACACACACATGTACAGACACACATACACATGCACACATACACATATGCATGCACACACATACACATACATGCACACACATGCACACACGTACACAAACATACATACACACAATAATTTCTGTCCAAGGGAGAATGATGTGTAGCCTCCAACCAGAAAATCAATGGTCCCTGAGGCTCCTGGGTGCTTTTTGACAGTCTCTGATGAAGGCAGGAGAGACATAAATGGTAAACTCAGGAGCTTGGGTCTAGATGTTCAACAAATTAATGTTTTGCTGAAGCCGGGGACTGAATTCACAGGGAGGGCACTTGATATCTGTCATTAACATTTAGGAACTTGAGGTGGGGTGAGCAAGACTGGGGAGTGCAGGTGGGTCCAGCTTAACTCTCTTTAAAATATAAGAAGGTAGTCAAGGAAAGACCCGGGAGAGGAAAGAACCAAAGGGTGGGAAAGACCACCTAGAGAACGTCACTTGACCTTCCCAGGTGTCTGTAAGGCTGAGGGGATAAAGAAAAGAATAAGTTCATGGGTGTAGGCAGTTGCTGGAAGCTGGGACCAGACCCAGCAAGGATGTGGAAACCTCAGTCCCACAGACACCAGGATTTGGATTCAGACAAGGGCCTGAATGAATAGAAAATATGTTGTTCCTCAGAGCATCTCCAAATGGGCGGAGCCTGTCCACATCCTAATTACAGTGCACACAGATCTGTGTGGGACTCCAGAGCCAACCACAGAGCCAAAGAAGAAGAAACGTGCACCAATCTCCAGGCAGATGCTACAGCAGCAACAGGCAACTAACAAGATATTCTGAAGACACAAACTTGGAACAGTACCAGACAAAGTCTATAAGTGGAAGTTACAATGATTGACACCTAAAATTCACTGAGCACAGTCATATTTAAATTCAGTTTAAAAATACACTGTACTTGCCTGGAAAGAAAGTTCATAAATTCCAGGGGATGCTGAAATATTTACCTAAATGCAGCTCAGAAAGCCAGAACAAAAGAAGACACATTGAGCAAGCAAACTGGCCAAGGTTCTTCATTGAAGAAGAATGACCAGTAGGGTCAGAGCTGGCTCAGTGGATAAAGACACTGGCCACCAAGCCTGATAACCTGGGTCCAGTCCCTGCGGTCCACAGTGCAGGAAAGCATCAAGTCCCCCAAGGTGTGCTCCGACTTTGTTGTGCACACCTACACATAGGTACATGTGAACCCACATGCATGTATGTGTATAAAAATGAATAGGGGAGGGTTGTCTTAGTCCCTGCTCTATTGCTGTGAGGAGACATCATGGCTAATGCAACTTTTTAAAGGAAACATTTAATCAGAGTCTTGCTTACAGTTTCAGAGTGTTACTCCATAGCCACCATGACAGGGTGCAGAGGCAGACAAACAGGTAGGCATGGCCTAGAGCAATAGCTAAGAACTCACTTCTGAGCAGTTAGTTGTAGGCAGAGAGGGGTAGGGGCTGAGGCTGGCAAGGGCTTTTGAAACCTTAAAGCCTACCCCAGTGACACACCCCCTTCAACCAGGCCACACCTCCTCCAACAAGGCCACGCCTCCTCCAACAAAGCCACACCTCCTCCCACTAGGCCACGCCTCCTCCAACAAAGCCACACCTCCTCCCACTAGGCCACATCTCCTCCAACAAGGCCACACCTCTTCCAAAAAGGCAACAATATAGCAGGGTGACCACCTAATGCTTTCAAGCAGTTTCACTAACAGGGAACCAAACATTCAACTAGATGAACCTGTGAGGGCCATTCTCATTCAAACCACCACAGGGTGGGAAATGCGGTGGAACCAATGTGACGAGTTTACTGAAAGCCGAAAGTTGAGATTTCAGGAGAAAATTGAATGCTCTGTTCTTCGTTTTGCTGTTCTAAAGTAAGTCATCGGATCTGGTGAAATGTTTAGTGTTTAAGAGCGTGTTCTACTGAGAACCTGAGTTCTTCCCAGCACCCGGATCAGACAGCTCACAGCCAGCTCCAGGTCGCCCTCTTCTGGCCTCTGCAGACATTGCATTCACATAGGCATATACACACATATCTTCATAATTAGAAATAAAAATAAAATCTTTTTTAAAAGATAAAGAGTATAAGTCAGCGGTGCCAGTCAGCTTTAGGCTTAAGAAAAAATGTGTGCTCAAATGTTAAAGATAGATGGTTTAAAAAAATATAAATACATAAAGGAAGCCAGCCTGTCCATAATAGTGTAGAAACAGCGTATTCTCACAAAGTGAGACAGAAGCTACAACAATGATGATGTGTTTTGTTAAATCTGCCTGTTAGACACTTAAATGCTCTTATTTTAATTGGCACATGCTATTGTCAAAAGTCAAAAATATGCTAAGGGTTTGAAGAGATTGTAATCTCATAGGCCTGGAGTCTCTCTCGACTAAAAATGACTATCCATCAAGCCTTTTGTGGGGTAGGCATGCTACAAGTTATGGGTACAGTGGGGCAAAGAAATGAATGGTTTGTGGCAACTGGTCTGCTGTGCTGGGGTTCTGTGTGGCAGCGTGATGCTCTCTGGACAAAATGGCTGCTGTTCAGTGTCCCTTTTATCTTCCTCTTCCCGGCACTTGTCCATGTGGCTCATGGCGCTCTCAGGACCCCTGTGCTGGCCAGCCTTGGCCATATTTATTCTAACCAAAGATAGAATGATTTCTAAAGGAGAGAAGAGAGCTAACCCTCTGTCTGACCTTGGAGAACATTCC
>NC_137959.1:48044941-48222441 GCF_963924665.1 Micromys minutus
TTTCTGAGGGGCGTGTGGAATAAGATGGTCAGATCCTTGATATTCACAGGAAAGTCATTTCGATCTGTTGATCGTGATCTGTTGCCTCTCCTCTCAACAACTCCAGAACCAACTCCTCTCAATTCTACTATAAAATTATTTTAAAATTAATTTATATTGTGTGTGTGCACGCGCACACATGTGTAACACGCACTATAGCACGTGTGTGGAGGACAGAAGACAACATTCAGGAGCTGGTTTGGGGGCTCTACCATGGATAGAACTCAGATCATCAGACTTGTTCAGCAAGGATTTTTACTGGCTAAACCAACTGGGATATTCCTCTTGTGTGCCTAGTGGGACACTCCATTAGAAGGCAGGGGTTTAGGGGGTGCTGAAGTTGAGTTCATCAAATCGTGGGAGTGAGGTAGACGTCTTGGTAAATGCTTTTTATACAAGACTGAGAACATGAGTATAATTTCCAGCTCCTCGGATCTGTAATCCCAGCGGTGGGGGAAGCACAGGCATGTAGATCTCTGCCCTTCACTGGCCAACAAGCCTAGCCGATTGGTTTGCTCCATGTTCAATGAGAGACCCTGTCTCAAAGATAAGATGGAGACCGAGCAAGGACAGCCAGCATCAATTTTGGCCTCTACACACACACACACACACACACACACACACACACACACACAAACATGCTCACTCACTCATGCATACACATGCTTGCATGCACACACACATAGTCACACACATACACACACAAACTCATTCACTCACTTATGCACACATGCATGCACACACTTATGAACACGTGTCCACATGCACACACAGTAAGACATACACAAACATACTCACTTATGCACATATGCATGCACACACATGTGCCCACACACACAGTCACATGCATACACACACTCAAACTCATTCACTCACTCATGCACACATGCAAACACACACTCATGAACACACATGTATGCATGTGCACACACATAGTCACATGCATACACACACACAAACTCACTCATGCACACACATGTACACATTCATGCACACGCATACACCCCACACGAATTTTAAGCCCTAGGACAGTTGCTGGCCCTTTAAGACACATCTCTAGGCCTGCATTATGGGATGTGCACATTCAGAATCAGCCGCTTAGGCTTTTCTCTTGAACTGGGATGCAGTCCAGGGGTGACCTTCAAACAAACAGTGCCACTTGCTGGGAAAAAGCCGATGTTGTCAGATCCCATGAATCAGCCCTGTGGAGCCTCGGGTGTGAAGATGCCTGTGGACTTTGTCTCAGGATTACAGTGCATTGTGCAGAACCAGCCAAGCCCTGGCTCATCCACCATGCATCAGAGCCCTGGCCCCAGCCAGGCTGCAGGAAGCAAGCCTTGACAGGGACCCTGAAGTTCAGCTTGTACTTACCGCTCTTTTATTATTCCCAAAGCCCACACAGAGCAGGATCTGCTTCACAGCCATGTGGAATGAGCTGCTGGGCAGAGGCACATTCTCCTATCAGTCACTGTGAATCAGAGGAATAGCCTCTGTGTGTTCCCCCAGACAATGTTCCTGTGCGATGAGGGACATCAGGAAAAGTCCCTCCAAGCCTAGGGTGGAGAGCAGTCTCTGCTCCGGCTACAGTGGGGCAGAGGTGGGCTTTCATCTGCAAGCCAGTGATGGCCTCTGTGATGTCAGCTCAGACCTATTAGAACATAACCAATCCCTGTGGTCGGTCAACACTCCGCCCTTGATCTCCACTACTTCAAAATGTGGACGCATCTCACAGCACAGAGCAGGAATAGGCATTCCATCTGCCGCCTAGGCTGCTCTCCCAGAGCCCAAATGAGCACCCACACACCTTGGTGGGCAGAGCCCTCTGTACACAGTGATCTCCTAGAACCCGGTGTGTCTCCTGAAACCAGCTGTGGAGGTGATGAGAGGGAAGACAATTGCAGAATTGGGCTACTTGAATTATTCACAACCCTTTGTGCCCTGGAAACCCCATTCTCCCCCTTGGCCTGGTGTGTACTGTGCTTGGGCCTGAGTAGCCAGGGATATCTTCAATTTAAATCATGTAACATTATGTCTGTCTACTGTCTTCTCTAATGCACAGACATGGTGCAGAAAACCGGGGGAGGAGAGCTCTGAGGGACAGACCACATGTAAGGGCCTTCGGAGCACTGCCCAGTGCAGAGATAGAGACGTTTCTGACTTCCTGTAAATCTGAGACCCTGGGAGTAAAGCCCAGCGTTTCATACATTTGGGGTAAACACTACCGCTCAGCTACCTCCCCAGTCTTCTTTCGACTTTTCCTTTTGAGACAAGGTCTCACTAAGCTGCCCAGGCTGACATTGAACTCATTCTGTAGCTCAGAAAAGCCTTGAGCTTGCTGTCTCTAACTTCAGTCTCCTCCAAGTCCTGTTGATCTTTTGTCAATAGAAAAGGAGTTCAAACTGCCCAGACTGGGACTTTGACTGTTCGCGGGGGTGTTAGCCTGTGAACGCCAAAAATAGCCCACCCCAGTCACCAGATGAGGACAGCTTGTCCCTCATCCCATCTAGGGTGCTGAGGAATAATCTGTTTTATGACCAGTAGTCTTAGGCTGGATGGAGCCAGAGCACGGGTTAAAACAGGAGCCACACTCTTAATTTTGCTGGAACTGGGGATACTCACCACCTCAAGCAAGCATTCTCGGTACACAATGGGCCCATACTTTATGTTGCTGAGAGCAAATTACCTAGCGTATGCAACTGTGAGTCAGAGCTCTGGGTTTAGGTGGGCTTGATGCTCTGTGGAAGGTGCTTCATGTGAGCACCACAAAACCAGAGAGCACTGGGCAGGTTCAGTTTCACTGAGATGTGTCGATTCTGCATAACTATTGTGAGCCATAGTCTCAGCAGGAACCTTGGGAGCAATGTCTAAGTGAACACTGAGGATAGAGTATGTGGAATATGTGTACATGTGTGTGTGTGTATGTGTGTGTGAGAGAGAGAGAGAGAGAGTGTGTGTGTGTGTGTGCTCACACAGAGGCCAAAGAGGACACTGGTGCCCTATTCCGTCACTCTCTGCCTTACTCTCTTGAGACAGACTCTTCCACTAACCCTGAAGCAAGGCAAACAGCCAGCAAGGTGCAGCTGTATCCCGGTCTCCACCCTTCCCTCCCAGGGCTGGGCCTATAGCTGTGTGTACAGCCATGCCCAGTGTTTTACATGGGTGCTGAGATCTAAACGCAGGTTCTCATGCTAGCAGTGAACTCTTACTCCCCCACCCTGCCACCTCCTCACCCATAATAATAACTTCTTAAAGTAGCTTTATGATTTCTGTTTCACAGATGACAAAACGGGGTCCATACAGGAAAATTCATTTTCCCAAGATCACATAGTTAGGAAATGAGAAGGGGAGAATTAACACCAGAGTCCAGCATACACACACACACACACACACACACACATACACATACACATACATAGTCCAACACACATGCACACACATACACACACAGATACACAGTCCAGCACATACATACACACACACACAGAGTCCGGCACACATGCTCACACATGCATCCATTCAAACACACATGTGCAGACACACACAGGTGCACACATACACCAAAGCCTTCCATCTGAGTCTATACACAACTGTCTGTTGCAGAGAAGATGCTACGACTCCTCTGCCTCAGGCACACCCTGCTCAGCCTCTCTCAGACTCTTCCTTCTCCGTGTGAGTCTTACATAGGATATCAGTCAGAGGCCAATGGATTTCTCACTGTGTGAACAGCTTTGCTCCCCTGGCTTTAAGAAGGTTGGAAGATTCCAGGAAGGGGGCAGAATGTGTTTTATTGTAATTTGTCTCCTATGACAATTGAAAAGAGGAAAACTCAGTGCCATAAATTCCAGCCAGGAAAGCTCGCCCCGCAGCAGAGTCCAGAGCGTGTGCGTCTCTTCTCACTTTGTTCTTCTGTCTCTCATCCCCGTCTTTTCGTGTGCAGCAGGTCAATCCCAGGGCCCTGTGAATGCTAGTAAAGCTCTACCAGTAAGCTCCATCCCCAACCTTTGGTCTTTTTGAAGTTGCTCTAGGTAGCTCAGGCTAGCCTTAAACTCTCCTTCCTCCTCCCTCTGCCTTCTGAGTGCTGGAGTTTCTCCACACCTAACCATGTGTAACTTTATTCCTTTAAAGAAGCCTCCATGTGAATCATAGCAATCCATGCGACTCTGGAGATGATTGGGGCAGTTCTGGCTGCCAGTAGTGGATAGTGATAGCCTAGAGAGGGAGAGCTACTCAGAGGGAAACTGCCTCCAAAACTGCAGCACAGGGGCTGCAGAGATGGCTCGGTGGGTAAAGAATTTGCCATGCTAGCACAAGGACCTGCGTTCAGATCCCTGGAAGCCATGTAAAGCCAGGTATGAGAGCCTGAATTTGGAATCCCAGTACTCCTGCACGACAGAGAGAAAAATCCCCAGAGGGTCACAGGCAAGCTCAGCAAAGAACACACTGTGTCAAAGAGGAAGACACTGCGGCACACAAATATGCACAGGCACATGGGCACACACACAGAGGAGAGGACACTGTTACACACACAGAGGAGAGGACACTGTTGTGCACACAGAGGAGAGGGACACTGTTGCACACACAGAGGAGACGGACACTGTTACACACACAGAGGAGAGGGACACTGTTGCATACACAGAGGAGAGGGACACTGTTACACACACAGAGGAGGTGGACACTGTTGCACACACAGAGGAGAGGGACACTGTTGCACACACAGAGGAGAGAGACACTGTTGCACACACAGAGGATAGGTACAGTGTTGTACACACACAGAGGAGAGGGAAGCTGTTGCACACACACAGAGGAGATGGACACTGTTGCACACACAGACAGCACACAGAGGAGGGGGACACTGTTGCACACATGCAGAAAAGGTGGACAGTGTTGCACACACAGGCATAGCACACAGGGGAAGTGGACACTGTTACACACACACACACATCACACATGTGTGAACAGGAACATAGTCAAAGCACACAGATTCACTCTGTCCTCCAGATGACCTTGGAGAGCTGCAGTTCAAATCACCCCTGTTCCCAAGGTCACTGCATAGAACCTTCCCATCCACAGGCATTCTCTCCTTGAGGACAGCCATGTTTCCCTCAGCTGCTGTAACTCTCTCTGGGGACTAGTGAGATGGATCCATACGCCTGTAACCCTCAAGCCCGGAGGGAAAGCTTCCTGCCCTCCATACTCCACCATCTGAATGACAGCAAAAGCTGTAAACAGCCACCTGCCGACGAACAAGGCTACCAACCACGGAGGAGTGTCCGTCTCCTGCACACCACAGTGGATCCTGGCTCATCTGTTATTGCACTTACGGGGCACGGCCTGTGCCCCAAGTCATGTCTGGCCACCCATCCACAATGAGCCAGTAAGAATGAGACAAATTAATAATAGAGAGCAGAAAAAGATTTATTCGACATGACCACATGGAGAAGACAATAGAGATCCAGCAGACCTGTGATGGTTTGTATGTGCTTGACCTAGGAAATGGCACTGGTGAGAGCTGTAGCCTTGTTGGTAAGTGTGTCACTGTGAGCTTGGGCTTAAGACCTCACCCTAGCTGCCTGGAAGTCCACCAGCAGCCTTCAGATGAAGATGTAGAACTCTCAGCTCCTCCTGCACCATGCCTGCCTGGACGCTGCCATGTTCCCACCTTGATGATGATGAACTGAACCCCTGAACCTGTAAGCCAGCCCCAATTAAATGGTATCCTTTGTAAGACTTGCCTTATAAAGGTGTCTGTTCACAGCAGTAAAACCCCTCACTAAGACAAGACTGAAATCTGTCTCTGGCATTCTGAAGTGAGATTTACATAGAGGACGAAGAATATTCACACCTAAGCAGTGTGCGTCAAGGTTGGTCCCACCCATCACTGTTCTACTACTGTGTAGGCTTCCATCTCAGCCTCTGATGTGGTCTGACACGTTGCCAGACTTGTGCGAAATGTATTTCTGAGAGACAAGTTCCCTTCTGGCTGGCACCTTTTCCTTCTGCAGCCTGATATTCCCAGGGAAATTCTCCTGTCTGTGGGTCCATTGTTTCAAGAATCTCTTCAGAATATCTTCCTTTCTGCCAGTTTAGTTACCAACCCATCCTCCCTGTAAAGTCCGAGCTCCAATGGCTTCCAGAGAAACTGAGTCTGGGATGAAGATGCTGTGGCTGGTGTGTTATGAAGTGCATCCTGATCAGCCCTTGCCTACTCAGGAGACTACAGTAAATCCACTAAGGTGGAAGTAGCTAAGAGGCAGCAAAATACAACGAAACCCCAGCGGCTCCCATCACGCGGGACATGCTGAGTCAGCATGGGTCGAGTGTCCCTCAGTGTGACAGAGATGGGCTTTGTGAAGGCAGATGGGGACGCTCTCCCAAGCCACCTGTTTTGTATCAGAACTAACAGCTGTCACTACGGCTCACCGCCAGCCTCTAGAGGAGAGAAAACCTGTCTTGCAGGGGAGGCTCTGGTGGTCTTTCTGCTTTATGAGAGCCCCTGTGCCTGATATTGCTGGATCAGATGGGCTATCACAGGCAAGGCTCCTCAGAAGGTGTCTCTGCCAGATGTTGGCATTGGTCCCTAGAATGAGCAAAGTGACACCAGGCATGAGGAGGCTGGTTCTTTACTGCTGTGTAGCTCCTCCTGGTCAGGCTCTGAAGATCTTATGTGCAGGTTCAGATAGTTCATGGGAAGCGATGCAAGAGCAATCGCCCTTCAGAAATGAAGTCTATCAGAAGCTAGTTAGCTACCGCCTCACAACTGTGGGAATCTATGTTTGGGCCTTGGTGTAGGAGAGCACGGTGGGAGATGGAATGTCATGTCAGAGACATGGCGGGGCATGAAATGATTCTTGTTAAAATCTGAAGGGAGGGGATTCAAATGAAAGAATAAGATCGATTCCAGATGCAGCCTGAAGGGGAGGGGCAAGCATACATGCCAGCTAGAGGGTCTGTGGTCTAACACTGCAGGTGGGGGCTGTAGAGATGGCTCAGTGGTTAAGAACACTGACTGCTCTTCCAGAGGTCCTGAGTTCAATTCCCAGCAACCACATGGTGGCTCACAACCATCTGTAATGGGATCTGATGCCCTCTTCTGTTGTGTCTGAAGACAGCTACAGTGCATTCACACATTAAATGAATAAATAAATAAATGGGCAGCCTTTGCCTTTGGTGCGTTAGTCTTCCCTCCTGGTGTGGAACGTCATTCAACCTAGACCTAGAGAGATGACCTGAAGCCAATGATGATACCCAAGGACAGAAGGAGAAAAGTTAGCCAAAAGACACAAGGCCTTGCGTCCATCCAATGCACAGAACAGAATTCTCAACAGTACTGTTTTGTTAAGAAGTTACATCCTCTAATGTGTGTATACTAGATATCTACATGGGATTATGTCTATCTACATGTGTATCTACAGGAGAGCATGTATATATGTATGTATGATATGTAGGTAGGAACCCACACTCTTTCTACTATTCCAACCTATAAGTTTTCCTCTACCCAGACCATGGCGCTACCTCCTCAGAGTCCCGAAATATTAGCTGCTTAAACAGAGGAGACAGATCTGTGGTAGTCAAAAGAACACCCCCCTGAGAAGAATCACACACACTGGAAAGCAAATGTTTTCACGAAATTTATTTGAGGGCACCAAAGAAAAAGTCCAGCCGGGATTTGAACACCAAGACCCTGTACTTGGAGGGAGCACAGAGCGGGTCTCACATCTGCCGCTGCTCTTTCCTCTTGCAGAGTATCCCTGTTCACAGAGTGGATCTGCTGAGCCAAACAGGACGCATTAGCCAAGACCATGTGACACACATTGAGACCAGAAGACAAATCCAGAAATTTATTGATGTCCGTATGGCCCTGGGTCAAGACCCATTAAAGATGCCAGCAGGAACAAGCCCACCTGAACCCAGCTTCTTCTTGAAGTTACCCCCATGGGCAGGCACCGAGAGATGGGGTCAGATGTAGAAACCAAGCAGAAAGTCTCCGACAAGTCTTAACTTTGGTAGTTTCATGCTCCTGGGGGGAAACTGGACTACAGACCTATCCAGCAGGAGAGATATTGGTAAGAAACCATTGCTTTTGGTAGCAACTGTTCACTGACAAAGCTAAGAACCAGGAGCAGAAGTCATTAGAGAGAGGATGCATGTTAGCTAGTTCAAGTGGTGCCTTCCTGCCAAAATAATAAACAAATAAATCAATCTGCCTGAAACCTAAGAAAGTAGCAACAGCTACATACAGCTGTATGATTTTCATAATTAGGTTCTCACCAATTTTTTTAAAAGGCATAAATCGTGAAAGAAACACTGGACCTGAATAATAAACCAAGACAAAAATAGGACTTAGAAGCAGAGCCAGAGATGTATTCAATTTTGGAGCTGTTACACGAAGACTACAGAGTGACTTTAAGTAACTTACTCAGGTTAACACACGTTAAACATGAAGACTTTCACCAGAGAACTGTCACCTCTGGAAGGTAATAAATGCTAGTAATGAAAAAGTACAATGACACAGATTTAAGGTCTGTCGATGGGCTTAACAGCAGGTTAGGCACAGCAAAAATGAGGATTTATAAGCTGGGAAGTCACTAGACTTTTCAGGCTAAGCCACAGATGAGGATGGAAATGCTAAAGAGAAGCAGAGGAAATCGTGTGTCACCAGAATCCCAGGAGTAACGAGGAAAAAGAATATGCTGGCCAAGAAGTGCCCAGAGCTGATGGAAGACATCAGACCATGGGTCCATAGGTCCCCACTGGGGGTAAAGAGCACTGGGGACCACTATAGCATCAGACCATGGGTCCATAGGTCCCCACTGGGGGTAAAGAGCACTGGGGACCACTGTAGCATCAGACCATGGGTCCATAGGTCCCCACTGGGGGTAAAGAGCACTGGGGACCACTGTAGCATCAGACCATGGGTTCACAGGTCCCCACTGGGGGTAAAGAGCACTGGGGACCACTGTAGCACATATACCAGAACAAGGAACATACACAGTGCTAAAGATAAGCCAATAAAAACACTACATGGTCATTAAAGGGGGCAAAAAAACCCCAAGAATTTGTAACAGACTTTTCAATAGAGAGACTGAAAACTAGAAGATACAATGTTACTTTCAAAGGGCATAAAGCCTATGTGAGCGAGGAATTCTAAGTGAATTCCCAGTGGAGCTGGCCTTTTAAGAGAAGAAGACAGTTGAAAGAAAGAAAAGGAAAGAAAGGAAGAAAGGAAGGAAGGAAGGAAAGAAAAGGAAAGGAAAGGAAAGGAAGGGAAAGGAAAGGAAAGGAAAGAAGACAGGACAGGATGGAGCGGCGGCTCAATGATCTGGAGCACGTGCTGCTCTTCCAGGGCCAGAGCTGAGTCCCACACCCATGTCTGGTGGCTCCAGCTCCAGAGGATGCAACGCCCTCTTTTGGCCTCCACAAGCACCTGTATTTACATGCACACACAAACACTCCTGTACAAATAACTAAAATATAATTAAATGTTCAAATAGGAGAAGACAGAACAATGATGCTTTCCTGAAGACTGGTCCATACTAGGGGTGATGCTTAAAGAGACTCTCCTGGAAGGAAGGACTGTCCCAGATGGAGGGCCAATATCTCAGGAACACATGACTAAATGAAGACATCGATGATGACGTCTCAAGCTTAAGAATGTGTAGGATAAACATCCATACTGTGAATGGACTAAAATGTAATGAAGAAGCATTCGATGAAGTAGGAATGCTGTGAGAGGCTTAATTGCCCGAGTGATAAAAACCATTGTATAAGATATTCTCCAGCCATACAGTGGACTACAGCTCAGTTTTTAAAAGGAAGGACATTATACACGTGACAAACTCGTTCCACCTCCATAAGGCCCTGAGGTCGATGAATTCAGAAGCAGGTGTAACACAGCAGCCTCTCGGCAGTGGGTGCACGCAGGAGTGTTCTTGCTCCCTCAGAGTTCAGGGCAACAAATGAAAAAAATTCTAGGAGTCAGTCACACGATGATATGAACACACTTAACCCTATTAAGCTATATCATGCAGAAATGAGTTAGAGGGTGGAATTCATATTGTATTTTACAAGAATTAAAAAAATTTAAGAAAGTGGGGGGGGGGTAGAGAGTCCATCATCTGGATACAAATTTGACTGCATATGAGAACTGCATAGAAAAATTAAATATCCTACAGTTATGTGTATATATATAGTTTGCACATTTAGTAAATTAAATATCCTACAGTTGTACACATGTTTAGTAACTATGACTCATATTTCATTTTTTTTGGATAAAATTTCCAATGGTCTTATTCTTCAGGATCTCAAAAGTTGAGTGGAATCGCTTCATAGGTCCTGGGACTGATGGGTACCAGGAGGTGCCTGGGAGTCATTTCCCTGCCAATGACATGAGCCAATTCAAGACAGATTAGATTAGATTAAAGGCAGGTTTATTGGGAAGCTGTTTGCTGGCCCCAAGGATTGAGGCCAGGAGAGTTACCATAGAGGGCAGGGGGCAGGGAGAAGAGAAAGAGAGAACGGGCTCAGAGAGGGAAGGAGGTGGAGGAGAAGGAGGTGGAGGAGAAGGAGGAGGAAGAGGAGGAGGAGGTGAAGGATAGACTGAGAAATAACTGGACTGTATGTAGAGGAGCCTCTGGGGGAAGGGCAACAGCCCCTAGCCCCATATGCCAGGTAGGGACTGAGGGATCCTGGGAGGAGCCAGAGGCCAGGTCTGCTTTGATAGGTAAAAAAATGCAACTCAGCCCCTTGCCTCTGGTCTGAAACCAAACAGTGCCATTCCCCTGTGGTAGTAACAGAGACACAGTGCTGCTGTTGGAAACCAGTCACATCCCCTTGTGACTCACACTGGGAATCATGTCCCGCTCAGGACTGGTGAGGTGCCTGGAATTTTGTGGGAGGTGAAGGAACCCTCGATCTGTTTGTTTCGAAGTAACGTACTCTTCCTGAACTGCATGTGCTTGGACGCAGATGGTAGGCTAGATTAGGCTCCAGTGAGAAAGACAGTGGCGTGGACTCAGACCATGGCTGTGGGCATAAATTACTTAGGAACCATAATTGTCAGGGCTTAGTGATGACTTTGATGCAAGGAAGGAAAAGGAGAAGCTAAGAGTGAATCCAAAGCGGCTGATCTGGATCATGACCAGAACGTGATCCATCTAGAATGAGGCTCGCAAGAGGAAGTGTTCGGCTCTCCAGAAAGCTGGATTTAAGGTGTTGGGGTGTCCAAACACACCAAACTAGCTGAAGAAACCAGCTGGACTCTGGCCCCACAGAATAGGCAAACCTCCACGGTTTATTCAGCGAGTAAATGAGGCTGTAGAGAGAAGCCTGGAGAGATACCTCCAGGTGGAGGGACATAGGAGGTGGTGCCGACAGAACACTACCTCCAAAGGGCGCGAAGGCATGCATGAAGCTAGAACTGGAAATGGGAGGGGCTTGGGGAGCGAAAGTTTGGAGCCAAGAGGGCACCCTGGCAGGAACAGACCTTGATATCAGCAGCTTCCAAGTGCAGTCAGTAATGCGGAGGTTAGGAGTGGATGCTCTCGGGGTCTGGCAAGGGGCAGGTGCCGGGTTAGGGCTGCCATAGAATCACAGAGAAGGGAGAGGGGAGGGCCAACTAAGGCTGGCACCTCTTTTTCTGTGGGCATCTCAAAGTAGGGAGACGTGGATGCATTGAGGTAGGAAAGCTAAGAAGGGGATGATGGGAGCTCACTGAAGGGCAGCACAGGCTGTGGGGAATCCATACCTGTATCTCCACCCTCCCCGCTCCCCACACTTCATCCATACTCTTCAGAGCTACCTCACAGTACCTCATGTCAGCTCCCACCACAGAAACCTGACCTCCCCGTCTCTCCCTTCCCTCTCCCCCTCTACCCCCTCTCTCTCCCTCCCTCTTTCCCTTCCCCCTCTCGTTTTTAAATATTTTTTCCCAGTGAGTGCACTGACATACTCTATAAACCAAGAGCAGTGAAGGAGGTGCTTACATAAACAGCACCTCCTGCCTGTGCCTGGTTACTCCAGGCTCGCCTCTCCCTGCTTCGGAGGCCTTGTAGAGACTCTCCCCTGGTTAAATTAGCTCAATGAAGTTCTTCTTTGGGACCCTCTTAAATATACTGTCTTCTGTGCCGCCACACCCTGCTTCCCCCAACTTCATTTCTTCCAAAATAATGGTATCCCAAGATGGTTTTAAAGGTGCTTTTATTAGCTTGAGCATGCTGAGGTTGTCTACTGACTACTTCCGTTCACAAACAACCCCATTTCTCCCGCAGAAATGTTTGTCTTAAAAAAAAAAAAAAAAAACAATCTAATTTGTCTTGCTATTTTTCCTCCAGCATCTCAGAAACATACGGTTATTTTCCCTGATCCTGATTAGCAAGACTGCCCTGGGCTCTGCCTTTGCAGCAGAGCCTCCCAAGGCACAAGCTAGCCATTCTTCTGTCTGCATTGCTACCCCTGCCTGCTGCTACTGCCCCTGCCTGCTGCTGCTACCCCTGCTTGATTATGCTGATGCTACCCCTACCTGCTGCTGCTGCTGCTCCTGCCTGCTGCTGCTGCCCCTACATGATGCTGCTGATGCTGCTGCACCTGCCTGATGCTGCTGCTGCTGCACCTGCCTGCCCCTGCTGCTGCACCTGCTACTGCCCCTGCTGCTGCACCTGCCTGCCCCTGCTGCTGCCCCTGCTGCTGCACCTGCTGCTGCCCCTGCTGCTGCACCTGCCTGCCCCTGCTGCTGCCCCTGCTGCTGCCCCTGCTGCTGCACCTGCTGCTACCCCTGCTGCTGCACCTGCTGCTGCACCTGCCTGCCCCTGCTGCTGCCCCTGCTGCTGCCCCTGCTGCTGCACCTGCCTGCCCCTGCTGCTGCACCTGCCTGCCCCTGCTGCTGCCCCTGCTGCTGCACCTGCCTGCCCCTGCTGCTGCACCTGCTGCTGCACCTGCCTACCCCTGCTGCTGCACCTGCTACTGCCCCTGCTGCTGCACCTGCCTGCCCCTGCTGCTGCCCCTGCTGCTGCACCTGCTGCTGCCCCTGCTGCTGCCCCTGCTGCTGCACCTGCTGCTGCACCTGCCTGCCCCTGCTGCTGCACCTGCTACTGCCCCTGCTGCTGCACCTGCCTGCCCCTGCTGCTGCCCCTGCTGCTGCCCCTGCTGCTGCCCCTGCTGCTGCACCTGCCTGCCCCTGCTGCTGCCCCTGCTGCTGCCTCTGCTGCTGCACCTGCTGCTACCCCTGCTGCTGCACCTGCTGCTGCACCTGCCTGCCCCTGCTGCTGCCCCTGCTGCTGCCCCTGCTGCTGCACCTGCCTGCCCCTGCTGCTGCACCTGCCTGCCCCTGCTGCTGCCCCTGCTGCTGCCCCTGCTGCTGCCCCTGCTGCTGCACCTGCCTGCCCCTGCTGCTGCACCTGCTGCTGCACCTGCCTACCCCTGCTGCTGCACCTGCTACTGCCCCTGCTGCTGCACCTGCCTGCCCCTGCTGCTGCCCCTGCTGCTGCACCTGCTGCTGCCCCTGCTGCTGCCCCTGCTGCTGCACCTGCTGCTGCACCTGCCTGCCCCTGCTGCTACCCCTGCTGCTGCACCTGCTGCTGCACCTGCCTGCCCCTGCTGCTGCCCCTGCTGCTGCACCTGCCTACCCCTGCTGCTGCACCTGCCTGCCCCTGCTGCTGCACCTGCTGCTGCACCTGCCTAACCCTGCTGCTGCACCTGCCTACCACTGCTGCTGCAATGTTTTCTCTATATTGAAGGCATTTGAGGCTATCTAGCTTCTGTTTTTGTTGTTGAGACGCCCAGTCCTTTTATGGTTTCCTTCCCTGTGATGTGTTTTGTTTCTTTCATTTGTTTTCTTGGTATGGGTTCTCACTTTGTAGCTCACACAGGCCTCACACTTACGGCCCTGAGTGGCACCTCTTTCAGTCATGCCAAATCTATGCTGGGCGTGATTCCCATGGCATCCTTATACTCTGTCCATAGGCTGTTTGCTATATTGTCATATGTAGACTTCCTGCTTCCCACGGAAGGGATCAGTCTTACCCTCCCAACCATACTATACAATGGATCTGGGACTACTCTTGAAAATTAAATATGAGATAACTAACCTTAAAGCTTTGATAGAAGAGTTGGAACTCAAGATAGTTGTCCATAAAATAAACTCTTCAAGATAAAGAAGAAAAGGGAAGAAGACAAAACAGATCAAGAAGCCCAAACTGTAACCCCGATGTTAAAATGAAAGGAGCCCCAGAAGTCAGCAGGGGAAATACACAGGAAAAAATTACAAAAGAAATGAAGAAAATGTCTTCTTAATTTAAAACAAATGATTGTTTAAGGCATTTACCTCAGGGGTGTGGGCTGGAGAGGAGGCAGCAGCTAGAAGCACTTGCTGCTCTTGCACAGGACCTGAGTTCAGCTCCTACCACTCACATCAGGTGACTCCAGCTCGAGAGGATCCACAGCCCTCTTCTGACCTCTGTGTGCATCCACAAGAACACACACACGTTCATGTGTGCGTGCACTCTCACACATACATACACATACATACACACACATATACACACATACATATACACACATACATACACACACATATAAACATATATATACACATGCATACACACATACATACACACATACACATATATACACACACATACATACATACACACATATACACACATTGTCTTAGTCAGGGTTTCTATTCCTGCACAAAATATCATGACCAAGAAGCAAGTTGGGAAGGAAATGGTTTATTCAGCTTACACTTCCATATCGCTGTTCATCACCAAAGGAAGTCAGGACTGGAACTCAAGCAGGTCAGGAAGCAGGAGCTGATGCAGAGGCCATGGAAGGATGTACTTACTGGCTTGCATCCCCTGGCTTGCTCTGCCTGTTTTCTTATAGAACCCAGGTCTACCAGCCCAGGGATGGCACCACCCACAATGGGCTGGGCCAGGGATGGCTCCACCCACAATGGGCTGGGCCCTCCTCCTTTGATCACCAGTTGAAAAAATGCCTTACAGCTGGATCTCATGGAGGCATTTCCCCAACTGAAGCTCCTTTCTCTGTGATAACTCCAGCTTGTGTCAAGTTGACACAAAACCAGCCAGTACACATATACACACATACATACATACACACACATGTATACACACATATACATACACACATATGTACACACACTTCTTGTATTGCTTATATTTCATTGATTCATGAGACACTGAACCAAATTCAGTAGCTGATGAACCCAGAATATTTGGCACAGCCAGAGCCATAAACAAACACACCGCCATGTTGGTTACACTCAGACTTGGATGGTTGGATCTGAAGGGACCTGGGTGCACTGGAGTCCCATCCCCCCGCCTGCCTCTGACCCACAGCATCAGTGAGAGGAAGGGGTGAAGGATGTTCTACACAGTTATGTGGATGGCCAACCATCAGGAGAGCACTTTGCACTCAGAGGCATACACAGGTGAGCAGCTGGCATGGATTAGTGTTCAGTCCTTGGTCTGAAACCAGCACAAGGCGCACTAGCCCAAGAGAGGCCAGCCAACTTGGTCTCAATAGAGCCAAGGTCCGCCAAGATGACCCAGTCAGGCCCCCAGGTCCAGAACTCTTGCACTTCTGTTTCCTGTCAGAGACCCTCCCAACTCCACCTTCCCAGCAGCTTGAGAAGTCAGTCTGTCTATACCTTTCCTTCCTCCCCTTTTCCACCACCAGTCGGGATTTGGAGAAGTCAAACAGATTTGCAGAGAGGATGTAAAATGTCCAGCTTGCTTTGGATGGCCGTGACACAGCATACACAAATCATGCTTTATAAAACACAGCGGTCTTGACCAATGATTGTGGACCTCTTCTGACACCCTGTCTCTGTTACTTTTACTTGTTGTGTTATACACAGTCTTTGATAGGCACAGCTCGGCTGACTGTTACAGAAGGTTGCCATATGTCTTGGTGGAGCAGGCATGGCAGAACCTGAGATTAAGAAGATTCGTGTCCGGATGTATCAGGAAGCGGAGACTGTGAGGCAGGAACCAGGGGCTGGGTATGGCTTTCAAAGCTCACCCTTGTGACCTGCTCACAGCAGCCAGTCCTGCCCCCTCAAGGTTTCTCAGCCTCCCGCATATCACCACTGGCTAAGGGACCTTTGAGATTTGCCATAACATGAGGTGATCCCTTATGAAGTACAGAAAACGGTATTCAGACCAGGACAAAACCTGTGACCCTGTTGGTGAATAACATCATGGGAGTGTGTAACAACCAGAGTGATAGACATGAAGGAGTCTGTCCTTCCTGCAGAGGCCCACAGGGACTTGAGCAACCCCACAGAGCGTGAAGCTTGAACAATATCCTAACATCTCACAGCAGACACCAGCCTTTGAGGAAGAGGGAACTGAAGGGACACCGGCAATCCGTTCATAGCCTGCTTGGGAACCGGAACATTCTACTTGGTACCAGCTAGTTGAGAAGCCACACAGGACTCCTAGGCTCAGCACAGGTGGCAAAACTCTGCCACATTCTTCGAACGGGAAATATTATTCTACCTGCCCCTGCCTCACAGGACCTCAGGTCCCTCTCTAATAATTTTTCTGTTTCTTCCATGACTGCTTCATAGTTGACCAGTAAACAAGGCCTGCATTTTAGATTGCTGGTTAGAAAAAAAAGGAAATAACAAAATTAAATTTCAAGTGCTACACAAATCCCCCTTGGCTCCTGGTTTGAATGTTCTTCCATTGCTGGATTTTAATATTATGTGACTCCATTCGGACTACTCCCCACTCTGGCGTACTTGGTATTTGGCTAGTGATGTCTTTTCTTAAGCTCTGTAAGGATTAGTAAGGCCTGAATCTACTTCTCAGTTGTTGGTCAGCTGCCTTCCTTCTGGCCAGCTGCCTCGGAACTACACCACATCTGTGAGCCTGGATCTCTGGGGACAGCACTGCTGTGCCCTCACCAGGGTGTTCATTCTCACACAGCATGGCTCACTTTTACGGACCATGAAAGGCGGGCTTTGCTTTCCTTAAACACTTTTTAAATACCAGTGAATGCTCCTCGGAAAGGTCTCTTCTGAAGTGTGTTCTGACTGGTGCTATCTTGTAAGATCCTGATCTCCTGGATGTGCTGGGTGCTTCTGGTCTGGGCAGGCTTAGTGAAGGGGAGACATAGACGCTCACGTGATTGTGTAAAGAAGGGACAAGATTCGCAGGTAGTTCAAACAATCTGTGTTACAGCCAGAATGTATCCATGTGCTCAAAAAGCTGCTCATCCAGTGGCCGGAAGGACAGGTTGGTGGTCATGGCATTTGCTACGTCTGCAAAGGACCAAAGCTCGGTTCCCAGCATCTTTCTAAGGCAGCTTACAACTGCTTACAACTCCAGCTTCTGGGGATCTGACAACATCTTCTGGCCTCCATGTGCATTTACACAAAATTCATCCATACACACATGCACACATGCACACACTCACACACATTCACACATGCACAAACACACACATATGCACATACACACACTCTCACACACATTCACACATGCACAGACACTCACATGCGTACACACAGTTACACACATTCACATATGCACAAACACACACTCACATGTGCACACACACACACATTCACACATGCACAAACACACACTCACATGTGCACACACACATTCACACATTCACAAACACATACACAGTTACACACATTCACATGTACACAAACACACACGTGCACACACACACACACACAAATAAGTCTTTTTATATTGCATATCTCTGCCTAACCATAAAGGCAAACTATACATTCCTATTCGCCACCTTCCCCATCAATAGAAGATCAATAAAAATGGTCTAGCCTACAGGGGTGCTCCAGCCTCTACACATTGTGATTTGATATGCCCATTCACAATGCCCACCCTTGAAAAACCACACAGTCGAGCTGCAAAGCAGATCTCAGTGTTTATGTAAGTTTACAACTCTGTGTTGAGCCTGCGGCCTGTGAGTTATAAGTTGGATGCCCCTGGCGGTGACTTTCTTCTTCCACGTGAAAGTTACTGAAACCCTCTGTCAGCTCCTTGAGTCTCCAGGTCAGATAATCCTGGCACACCTGCCATGGAAGCCATCAGCTCCAAGCTTGGAGTAAGCAAAAGGGACAACAGCCTGCAACATCATACCACAGTGTGAGGTCACTCACAGTCACCTCTCACTCAAGCTCCAGGAACCTAGCATCTCCTCTGGGGCTACACAAACACACATATGCATCGATAAATAATAAAAAATAACAGCAAGCAAGGGACCTAGTCCTTTCTTATGTTTTCTTTTGTTTTGTAGCCCAAAGTTGGCTTTGAACTTGATATGCAGTGAGAATGATTCTGAATCTCCAAATCTCCCTCCACCTCCCAAACGCTGCAATTACAGGGTTGTGCCAGCAGGGCTGGGGATGGGACCCAGGACTTCTTGCATGCTGGGCAAACCACTGCACCCACTGAACCACGTGCCCTGCCCTTTTGAGTTTTCTTTTGCTTATGTGAGTAGAGGGTAAGCCATGGTCTGTGAGAACCCAAGATAATGACTCTCTCTCTCTCTCTCTCTCTCTCTCTCTCTCTCTCTCTCTCTCTCTCTCCCTCCCTCCCTCCCTCCCTCCCTCCCTCCTTCCCTCCCTCCCTCCCTCCTTCCCTCCCTCCCTCCCCCCCCCCCTCTCCTGTTCTAGGGAATGCTGTCGGTTTTTTGGAGACAATGGCTTGACTTTGAAAGTGTTCTTTACCAAGGCGGCACCTTTTGGTGTCCTTTGGACTCTCACAAACTACCTGTACTTACACGCAATAAAGAAGATAAACGCTACAGACGTCTCTGTTCTGTTCTGCTGCAACAAATCATTTGTTTTCTTGCTGTCGTGGATCGTTCTCAGGGACAGATTCATGGGAGTGAGGGTAAGTTCTCCATTATCTGTCTTCCTCCTCTCGGTCAGGCCAAGCAGAACCCACCGTGCCCATGCGCAAGAGTCAGCTGCTGACCGAGCTCCTTCTAATTCTCACAAGTGCACAGTTCTTGTTGTGGCTTGCAGGCCTTCGCGCTTGCTAGCCACACTAGATAAGCATTTGTGAAAGCACCTTTCATCCCGGACATTCCACAGGCATCCCCTTAAGTTCATGCCCAGCAGGGAATCAGCCAGGGTGTATGTGTCTGGAAGAGGCTTGGGGCCTTGGATGAACCTTACCCAGAAGCACCAGTGTTAAGTTAGAGCTGGGAAGTGGTGCCGGGTGATGGTGGTGGGGTGGGGGTGGGGATTTCACTTCAAACTGTAGATCAAGGGCAAATGCGATGACATTCCTTGAATGGCCGGAATTTTTCATGACAGTTGTGTGGCGAATGGTAAGTGTAGTGTGAAGTCCCAGCAGGAAGATGGAGACACCTAACCCAAGGAGAGGAAACAGGTGTCATTGGTCCAGGACAGAACCATGGTGGCTTTCTACCTGCTCCCTCTGGTAGTCAGGGACCGCCTCTGCTGCAGGAGAGAATGCTGGTCACTCAAGGTGCATCTCTTCCCTCTCCATGCTAGGGCCTGGCGCCCCATCCAGGCTAGCCATGTTGGCAGCCATCAGGAGGCAGACCCCGGGTCCTCTGCTCTGTCCTTGTTTCACTGTCCTGAAACTAATGACATCACCTTGAGGGTGGGCTCACGCCCACCTGAGTTACACAAACAGCAGTAGGGACATGAGTCAACTGTTGGTTCATATTTTTAGCTTACAGCAGGGGGAGAGTTTGTTTTGAGGCTCAGTGTTAATTTTGGAATAAAAACTCACGCCCCGGGCTGCCACCCAGAAAAGCCTTCAGCAAATAAATGATCTAATACGTGTCTGGAAGGACTACAGATGCTTCACACAGATTCAGACTTGGGTGTCCTGGGGACACTGACCCATGGTTATGACTTTCCAGGCTCTGCTTAGGGGTCAAAGAATCAAGAGACAACGTAGAACTTTGGGGACTGATGAAGATGTCCCAGGCAAATTTTTTTGCTATTGGAAAGAGGCGCTTCAAGGTCAACGGCACATGCTGGAAAGAAACAAAGAGAGATGTGGATGAGAATAAACGTGAGCTTAAGCCGACTTGCAGCGCACGGTGTGGTTGAGATCTGTGCTTGTTTGTTGTAGGAGACTTTTCCTACATACCTACTGGATACAGCCTGGTGATGTTAGCCTCTGGTCAAAGTGCTCTCGGCTGACCCCTGTACACTACAGGTTTGCTGTGGGAGAAGCTACAAGGTGACAGGATGCTGTAACATACAGATGCCGTGCAGGCATGCTCTCCTGTTAGGACAGAATGCTGTAACATGCAGATGCCGTGCAGGCATGCTCTCCTGTTAGGACAGGATGCTGTAACATGCAGATGCCGTGCAGGCATGATCTCCTGTTAGGACAGGATGCTGTAACATGCAGATGTTGTGCAGGCATGCTCTCCTGTTGGGAGTGTGCGGCCAGTCACTGTAGGCTACAGAACCAGTACAAAGCTCTGAAAGACCGTGTAGCTTCCATCCCTGGGGGCTGAGTGACCGATGCCAGCTTCATAGGCTTAGAAGGCAGGAGGACTGAGCTCCTCTGCTCCTCCTCATGGGAGAGAAGGCTTGCAAGTAGAGCAAACAAGACTTGCATGGTTAAAACAATTGCTTCAGGCACCCAGTTACAGCTTGTTGAAGATGGGAAAGGACACCTGCATTCTAGGTTACTTGGATGGGTTCAAAAAATAAGGAAACATGTCTTCTATTACTCTGGAGACCCTGGTCACTCCTGGTGTCGATGGACGGTCACTGCTTAGGTGTCTGTTTAAACACAGCTCAGCCTGATCTCATCTTAACAACCAGTACTCCTCCTGTGGGCCCTGGGAGAAAGGTTCTTACACAGAGGCCAAATGCCCAGTCTGGGAGACTGTGGCCCCATGAGCAGAACCAGTGTCTGAACCTTAGCTTACCTAGTCTTTAAGCAGACAAAGGAGAGAGGTCACCATCTGGTGCCCTAAAGAAGTTATTATTATTATTATTAAGAAGTTGTACCCAGAACCTATGAATCTGCTGGACAAACTTGACAGGTCTGAGTAGAGTTCAGTGTAGCACAGAAAGTTGGCAAGGAATACTTTCACATGGATACCGAAAAAAGAGAGCATAAGGCCAGCGGCTCTCTTCCACGTCACGCTTGTCCTCCTGAACTCTCGGGCTAGATGAGGACCTGGGACCTGGTTTTCTGACTGAAGGATCTTGAAAGCATCCACACACTTCAGAAAGTGTCCTCACCTTCCCACAGGGCTGCTAAAGCTCAGAGAGCAGACACCCCAAGGCAGATCTGCAGACCTCAAGACCAGTGAGTGCTAGGACCCCGGAAGTCACCGTCTCTGGTGCCTTCTGCCTGAGTGAGCCCACAAGACCTGGGTTGTCTGTCTCCACAGCTGAGGGCAGCCTCACCTATGGAGGCTCGGTCTGATCCCTCTAGCCTCTCTCTGCATCTCTAACACAGCCCAGTTGAGCTGGAAGCTCTTAACTGTTGATAGTTAACCAGTGGTGAAGAACATGGGAGAGGCTGGAATATGCCCTGCAAGTCTTCAGTAAAAATAACCGAGTCTCCTTTATTACCTCAGATGTCAGCCATACAAGATTTCAGAACCATCAGAAATCTCTCCTCCCTACTCCCCCTTTTGTCCACCTCCTCCTCTCCCTTCCTCCAGGGTCTCTCACATGTAGGAATGTCACCAAATTCACAAGGTAGTTCAGGATGACCCAGACAAGCCTCTATTCACACCTAAGAGCACAGCAGGCCATGGCTCACTCAGTGTCTTAGTTGCTTTTCCTGCCAAGACAAAGCATGCGACAAAGGTAACTTAAGGAAGGGAGGGTTGACTGTGGCCCCTGGTTTGAGGGATACGGTCCATCGTGGTGGGAAAGGCATGGGGGCAGAATGGTGAGGTGGCTGGCCACACTACATCTGTACAGTCAGGAAGCAAAGATAAGGAAGCTGGTGCCCAGCTCACTTTTTCCTCAGTCCATGGAGACTCTTCCTTCTCTAACCCAGCACAGACTCCCTCACAGAGAGGTCCAGTGTCCCCGGGTGAGTCCAAATCCCCTCAGGCTGGCAATGATGATTAACCACACACCCTGAAATCACCTTTATCCATTTAAATGTTAAACCAGATATGCTATTCAGCAGCCTCTGTTCAGACTCTTCTGCCCCCAGCTGTGTGCCGGGGCAGATTCCTTAACCTCTCTGAGTCTTCTGTAAAAGAGGGTGAGTGTCACTAACCCCCTGGTTTGAGCTTAAGGGAAGGAAACAGTGCTGATCTCTGAAACTCAGCTGTCTGATGCTGCCACTAAGGTCAATGTTGAAGGTCTTCCCCTCTCCTAGCTCCCTAGGGCTCTGTGAGCACCAGGGCTGCTTCTGCTTGGACTCTCTGCGTGTGTTCTCCTCCAAGATTGTATCTCACAAGCCGCAAGTGCTAAGAACAGCACAGAGGAGAGATCCAGGAAAGAAACAGCTAAGGAGAAGGAAGAAAGGCCATGCTTCTGGGTCAGGGAATGATCTACAGCCCTCGAAGGACAGTGGTGTGTGATTGGTCCCCGCTGTTAGTGTGTCAAATGAGGACAATGTTTTGCTGTCACCACTGTGGCATCCCTGTCGAGGAGAAAAAAGCACCAAGTCTGGGCCCTGCAAGGTACCTGTAGAAGATGGGAAGAGAGCTCAGAAGTTCCCAGGTGCTGACGAGACTGTCCCTCAGGCCTTGTCATGACTGAGGAGCCTGTCCCCAGAATATGATCCCCAGTCTGTCAAGGCTCAGTGGCCAGCCCTGGCTCCAGCCTGGGACAAAGCCACACCGCCACCCGGCTACCCCTGCCTCAGCATTTTGGTTTGGTCAAGTTTGGATATGTGTCCTGTAAGCTCCAACATCAGCCACCTGTGCCTCCTCTGCCCAGGAGTCTTGGGATGAGACACAGCTTTTTCTATCTGGAAGAACCCATGAATAGAACATTCTAGCTCTTAAGCACTTAAACTTCCTTCCAAGTCTTGACAGTGTCTCCTCCTCCCTCCACGACATGACAATGTTTTTCTCCCTCTCATAGATCGTGGCTGCCATCCTTGCCATCGCAGGCATTGTCATGATGACCTACGCTGATGGCTTCCACAGTCACTCTGTCATTGGCATAGCCCTGGTGGTGGGCTCTGCTTCCATGTCAGCCCTCTACAAGGTAGGCACAATGAACCCATCTTCCCAGCAGATTTGGGGGCAGCAGAGCCTTTCGCTTCAGACATCCTGGATGGTGTATGGGCTTCTAAGAAGAGCAGATATTTTCAGTATGCATCAGGAGGCAGACTCCAGGGCAGGCAGCTGGATCCCTGGACCCATCTGTGCCTGAGCCTGATGGGACATGGAGTCCCACAAGTCCACATGGACTATGTGGATGGCTCTGTCATATAACTCAGTGGCTGTGTGATATTGGGGGGCACCAAGTACTATGAGTCCATGGCGGTCTGAACACTATTGTAAAATAAATACACAAAAGTATCTTTGGCAAGAGCTGGGCAGAATGGCTTATATCTTCCATGCTGTCACTCACAGAGGCAGGAGCATTGCCACAAGCTTGTTGTGAGCCTTTGCCTCAGAAAAGAAAAAGTTTTGACAAATGTTAGAAGCCACTGGAAAGTACTCCCTAAGTGGCAGTCTAGAGACAAACAACTGTTTCATAGCAGGGTGTCCTGCTCTTACACCAATTTGGTTAAGCTCCATGCTGTCATTTCCAAGCTCCTGTCTCTCCCTCTCCTCTCCTTCCTCTCCCCTGGGTCCTCTCTCTCCTCCTTAGATAGAAAATAGAAAATGGAGACCTTTTCAAGGCTACAAAATGTCTTCACACTGCCCCCTCTATGATCCCTTCCTGGAGCTAGGCTCCTCCCACCCCAGTGATCACTTCCTCTTACTAGGCTCCACCTCCAATGGGCTCTTTCTCTAGCTTGGCTCCACCCCAATGATCACTTCCTCTAGCTAGGCTTCTCCTTCTAAAGCTTCTATGACCTTCCCAAACAGAGCCACCAGCTGGGGATCACATGTTTAAACACACAAGCCCGGCAGTGCGGAGGGAACATGTCACACTTAAACCACAGCATCTGTCTACAGGGACTACCTAGGCAGTCAGAAGCTCTTGGTTCCCTTTCCCGATTGCCTGCACACCAGGCAAAGGAACCATGAGGACCGACAGCTACTTCATGGGGCTCCTTGTTCACAAAACAAGTTGGATAGGGCTCACGGACATGCCTGAGTCCCGCTTCTGGTCACTCAGTCACATCTGTCCCTTGTTGCCCGGACCTTTGAGCATCAGAAATGATGTGTAAATAAGAACAGTGCAGGAGGATCGAGTCCAGTGCAGTCACTAAGGCCTTTGTCATTTCTTCAAAAGGAAGTAAGATGGAGCGGGGAAAATGTCTTTGCAGATAAAGTCCTCTTGGTGGAGGGGGAGGGAAGGGGCAGGTGGGTGGGCGTGCTGCTCACTAAAGTGCTTGCCTTGCAAACATGGGGTCTGGAGTTGAGAAGCCCATTCCTCTAAGTGCTTACTGGTCATAGCAACCCACCTATGATTCCAGTACATGAAAGACAGAGATGGGAGACCCTCCAAGGAAGCTAGCTCGCTAAACCAACCAGAGAGGCAAGCTCTGGGTTCAATTAGAGACCCTGTCCCAATATATAACATGGAAACTAACCCAGGAAGACACCCGAGGTCAGTCTCTGACCCTCACGCGCACACACACAGTGTTGTCCTGGGTCAGGATCCATTTGGAGGCTTCAGAGAGGCTGTGCAACCGTGGCAGACAGTTCTAAGCATTCTAAGCCTTGCGAACAAAACGTAACAGCCACGTGCAGTGTGCAGACCCTTGACGCCCGGAGACAAGGTTTGTGAGGCAGACATAACTCAGCTTGAACTGCTGCTACCCAGCATGTGGATGGCGGCACTCCACCAGGCTGCATCATGATTCCCTGACAGAGGAGAAAGGTCAAACCCGGTGGAACTATGGCGCCCACCGTCCCATCGGCCCCCAGATTTGTCAGTGCCACACAGGTGGGTCCGGGTTTATCCTTACCTCCTACTCTCTTTGGCAGGTTCTGTTCAAGCTGCTGCTGGGCAGTGCCAAGTTTGGAGAAGCGGCCTTATTCCTGTCCATCTTGGGTGTGTTCAACATCCTCTTCATCTCCTGCATCCCTGTCATCCTCTACTTCACCAGAGTGGAGTACTGGAGCTCCTTCAGTGACATTCCATGGGGAAACCTCTGTGGGTTTTCCATTCTCTTATTGAGTAAGTAGCGCGGCCTGTTCAGAAACCCCAGCAATGGCAACAGACAAGTCATGGAGGAAAAATTCCATGCTCCCTTGCTGTCCTGAAGTTCTCACTCTTCTTCAAAGTCCTTGCAACTTCTTAAAAGAACAATATTTAAGATTTTGGGGGGGTCACTTTAAAAGGTAGGGCTTGTAAAAAGATGTATGCATTTCATTGTCAGTATATGAGTGTATACTTACACTTGTGAGTTTTGCCTGCATGTATGTACACCATGTGATGTCTGTGGAGATCTGAAGATCTCAGATTCCCCCTAGGACTGGAGTGACAGATGGTTGTAAACCACAATGTGGGTGGGACCTAACCCGATGTCCTTTTCGAGAGCAGCAAGTACCCTTAAACCCCTAGCCCTCTCTCAACCCCTTATTTTTAGTTTTGTGTACATGTACACATGTGTGAGTGAGCCACAGAGACCTGAAGAGGCTGTCTGTCAAACATCTTGGAGCTGAGGTTACCAGCAACTTTGAGCTGTCTGATGTAGGTGCTGGGAATTGAACCTGGGTCCGCTGAGAGAGCAACTGGCGCTAACTGCTGAGCAATCTTTCCAGTCACACACCTTGGACTTGAGGAGGGATTTGCAGAACTGTGGCCATTGTCGTGGCAGTTGGCATATCAGCTGTCACTGCTTCTCTGAATAGCACAGTGGCAGTCTGTGATTAGTGAATGGAAGAGGTGTCCCCGCGGCACTGTGAAAATGTCTCTATTCAGCAAGAATGATTGATTACCGTTCTCGTTAGCGTTCCACCACAGCCTGACACTGCTGGGCGAAGGCTGCTGCGTGGGAAAGAGACAGAGATGCCCATGAGTTCATTCTAGTTTCATTTAGATGTCATGACAGACACGACAGCCAAAAGCACCTGAGGAAAGAGATTCATCTGGGTACACTTCCAGGTCACAATCTAACACTAAGGGGAATCAGGGCAGAAAACTCACACAGGCGCTTGAAGCAGAAACCATGGAGGAGCTCAGCTTGCTGGCTTTTTAGCTCAATCACTGGGTCACACTTAGCTAGCTTCTGTAGCCCAGGACCACCGGCCTAAGGATTGATGCTGCCCACAGTGGACCAGATTCTCTTAACAGCAATTAACAATCAAGGCAACTCCCCACCCCTGCTGACATGTCTGATCTTGGCAGTTCCTCAGTGGAGAGCTGAGAATAGGCTGTCGGGCTGACAATGAAAACCGAGGACACTTCACATCCCTATTCAGCTGCTCCAGGCACAAAGCCCACAATGAAGAACATCAGCAGCTCTTTGGTCATCTTTCCCAGACCTGTTCCCTCAAGTTCTGTGGCTTGTTAGAATGCGCCTCCTAACCCCAATTCTGCACCCTCAAGGAAAAAGCTTAAGTTAGAGGAATGGCAGGGCTCCTGTGGTGCCTGCCTCCTGACTGAGAGACTGTGGTCAAATGAGCCAGCACAGAGGTCAAGGACAGGACAGCTATGAGTAACTCTTTGAAATTCTCTATTTCAGCATTCAATATTGTATTAAATTTTGGAATTGCTGTCACGTATCCCACGCTGATGTCTCTTGGAATTGTCCTCAGTGTACCTGTAAATGCAGGTAAGCATTGCTTCATTGCTTCATGGACCTCTGCCTCTGTGTGTTATAAACACACCATCTCTTGAGCTAATACACATGCACACACACACACATGCATACACACGTACACTTTGACATAGCCACTTAAATCTATTATTACTGTGGCTGCTGCTACATACTGCATGTTCAACCTCGGCAGAGAAAGAAGACACATTCAGTGTTACTTAGCACATAACCTTTGTTGCCTACACAGCCTTTTCCCATGACAGGTCTATGTTGTTGTTCTTGGTTGTTTCGCTGTACTTGGGATGGAACCAAGAGCCTCCTGCACACTAGTCCAACTCCCTACCACTGAAGTGTACTTCCTTCATCCTTCCCAAACATTCTGTTTGGAGATGGGGTCTGGCTAGCCTTTAACCCACTTCATAAGCCAGACAGTCTTTAAATCTTTGATCCTCCTTCCCAGCCTCTGCCCAATTTAGCAGAGAAATGTCTATGCCCAGTTGAGCCCAGGAAGTACAAGGCTGTCTCCATCCAAACAACGAACATAGGACAATGTGGAGCAGAAAATGAGTCAATTTTTGCAAGTCACTTTCAGGAGAAGTTGCCACATCAGGCAGTCATGTGGAAACTGGTTGGCTCTCCAGTGAGGCAGGCATGTTATTTCCTTCTGCCTCCTGGATGAGGGCCAGAGCTTTGGATATGGGAACCCACTTTGTCCTGGGGCCTTGTAGTTGGCTCCTCTCCCTGACTGCTTTATGCTGGCTTGAGCTTTCCATTTCCTCTCCAGAGTCCTCTGCCTCATACCCTGGCTTCTTGCAAAGTTGCCTCTGGACCACTGATTCCATTAGAGAACTGGCTTCCAGGGACCCAGCCCCATGCCCTATTCACAGTAGAGTTTTTGGTCACTCTTGATTTTAGAGATTTTCCTGAAGTCTGGCTCTCCTCCCTGACTCCCCATCCTGTCCCACAGTTCTTTATGCCTCACCTTGACCAGACTGCCCCAGGTGCCTCATGCCAACAGTGTAAAGAGACCTCAAAACACTAGGCATGGTCCAACAATGCCCACCCCACCCTAGATGTCCGAGGTCCCCATTCACCAGCCCTTTGGCCAGTGTATCTCATCACAATTGAAGGCTGTGCCTGCCCCTTTTGCTTCACACTGAGACGTAGAAGAAACAACCCATAAGACATGTCATACTTCAGAGCTGGGGGATAGCTGCTATGGTGGCACACCCTTGTAACAGCAATGCTGAGGAAACAGACAGGAGGCTTCCCGGGCTCATGGACCCGCTAGCTTGGCTGACATAATGGGCTCTAAGCAAGAGAGAGGCCCTGTTGCTGCCACCCCCCAAAATAGATGGTGCCCAAGAAACAGTAATTGAAGTGGCCCCTCATCTTCATAAATAGCACACATGTACCCACATTCATGGTCACACATACACATACAGAGCGAGGGGAGAGAGAGACAGACAGACAGACAGACAGACTGAGAGAGAGAGAGAGAGACAGATAGAGGAGGAGAGTAGCTGAGAAGGCACCTGAGCTCCTACTCAGCTATCAAAAAGCAGTCTCAACGTAATAGGCACCTCTCACACAGCACCCCTACAGCCATGTGTTTTAATTTGGTGTTGCACATGGATATGGTAAAAGGCATAGCCTACACTAGTTTGGCACTGAGAGTTAACTTTGGCCACATCCTTCAGCCAAAGATTAGTAAGGACATTTCGCATGGCATGGCATAACTGCAGGACAGAGGGTTAATCCCTTGTCAAAGGCAGGAATCCAGAAGGTGAGGACCAGTTGCCAGCCTACAGAGCTCACCCTGGTATCTGCTCAGAGGACCCGGGGTGAACCAGAATTAACAGCTGTCAGTGTCTCTGCCTCCCTGCTAGACAAAGTGGGGAGGCGGGGAGAGGAGGAGGAGGAGACAGGAAGTTGGGGAAATAACAAAGCCTAGTTATGGCAGAGAGGAAAAAGTGACCAGGGTGAGCAGTGGGGCCTAGTTCATCAACAGTTTGCAGCCTCCAGTCGAAGAGAGAAGAGACAAATCTCCCTCCTACGGTAATACTGTCTCCTGAGGCTGGCAGGCTTCAAATGGGCTCAATCTGGGTTAGCCAAGGAGAGAAGGGAGGTGTCCCCAAATAGGAAAGACGGTGCCTTTAATAGTGGGGTTCCCAGAGCACCATCATGGCTGTTAGACGAGGGATTGGATTTTTACAGCTGGATCTCAGTTACTCTGTCACCTGAGTGCTCAACAGCACAGCTCAGGAGTCTTCAGTGAAGTCCTTGGGGAAAGGGAACCACCTGATGCTTAGAGCCTCACGACAATCGATGGGCAGGGACAACAAGGACTCTTCACTGCAGCTGGGTGTGCTGGCACATACCGGTCACCTCAGCTTTTTGGAGGCAATGGCTCGAGGATCAGGAGTTCAAAGTCATCTGCAGCCACTTAGTGAGTTCGAGCTACTACATAAGACTCAAGAAACAAAACAAAAAAAGAAAAAAAAAAAGGTGTGTGGGGGATGGGAAGATGGCTGGGTGAAGACCCTTGCTACCATGCCTGGTTACCCAAGTTAGACTCCTGCGATCCACAAGGTAGAAGGAGAGAAATGACTCCCAAAAGTTGTCCTTTGACCATACTGTGCCCCTGATACTCACAAGATCATATTATACATGTTAAACAAACAAATAAAATATACAAACAAAGCTTTTAAAAAGAAAATTCACAAATAGTATCCTAAAAGAACTGGGTCAGGTTTGCTTATCAAAATGCATACACATGTAGTAAGATTAAATTACAAAATAAATGTCACATATGACAACACAGATGCTATGAAAAGTACCAAAAATATAAATAAAAATGTTTTCTTTATTCCAAAAACCCAAATCATCCAGAATTAAAACCCCAGCATAGCTAATTTTACCCTTGATATCCCAGTTACCCTTGATTTATTTTTCTCACACTCAAATCACCAACTTGCTGGATTAGATTCAGACGGCGGCACTCGAGGCCAAGGCCTCAGAGGAGACCCCAGTCTGCACTAACAAGCCTCCTGCCCTGGGAGAAGCTCAGACCTGTCACCACATCCACAGACTGAGTCAGTGGTGGTTTGTCTCCCACAGTGGTCGATCACTACACCAGTCAGATAGTCTTCAACGGGGTCCGGGTCATCGCCATCATCATTATCGGCCTGGGCTTCCTCCTCCTGCTCCTTCCAGAAGAGTGGGATGTCTGGTTGATCAAGTTGCTCACCCGCCTCAAAGTAAGGAAGAAGGAGGAGACAGCAGAGAGCGGCGGGGACTTGGGCACGGGTCCCCAGAGCAGGAGCAGAAGAGCCCGCCCATCCTTTGCTCGCTGAGAAAACTCCTCTAGAACTCTGGGACGCCCCCATGGTAATGTTTTTGAGGTCTCTTCCTGAGGGAGGAAGCTCAGTTGGGTGAGGTGTACATACATGTACAGGTAACCGCAGTAAGTTCTACGGTATTTATTGGCATGTCCAATCTGCTTGCACTTTTCCATGTCAGACCTTCCACTAAGGGTACCGATTCAAAAACCGACAAGAAAAGAACCTCTCAGCACTTCTTCCATGAATGTAAAGTGGGGTAAAATGAGCCTTGTGTCGGTCTCTTCAGAGGACAGGCAAGCTGGACAAGCCAGGGCAAAGGCTCTGCCTCTTAGCAATTGAAAATGACATTGTGCACTGTGATTATTTTTCAGCTATAGTAGGTCATATTTTGTTTTATACCAGAACTGTATACTTAATTTTAAGGAATCTCAATGAACCAAAAGATAATTGTCAGTTAATCTGGGTGGGTGGGTGGGTGGGTGGATGGGTGGATGGATGTATGGATGGATGAATGGATGGGTGGGTGGGGTGGACGGGTGGATGGATGGATGGATGGATGTGTGGATGGATGGATGGATGTGTGGATGGATGGATGAATGTGTGGATGGATGGATGGATGTGTGGATGGATGGATGGATGTGTGGATAGATGGAGAGATGTGGGGGTGGGTGGATGGATGGGTGTGTGGGTGTGTGGATGGATGGATAAACATATAGGTGGATATATGGTTGGTGGACAGATGGGTGAATGGGAAGGGGGAAGAGAGAGGAGAAGCAGAAAAGGATAATAAGACATGAAGATAAACAGAGGCCAGGCCTGTGCCAGGTCACATGATAGAAAACAGAACTCTGACCTAGCTGTTCTGGTCTCGGAAGACCATGAGGAGAACTCAGTGCCTTCTACAGCATCTCTGTCCTATGTGCAGCGAGGTGACATATGTCACTGGCGTCGTCTTATAATTTAGATGTAGTAATCTTAAAAAAAAAACAAACTATTTATGTACATGTGTGTTCAAAAGTGACAAATCTGGTGGCCAGTGCATTTGGAGGGCAGTTGGCAGTGTGTGGCACACACAGCAGGTACACTGTGTGGGAGGGACGGCTGGTGGCTTTTACTTCCAGACCAAGACTGAAACATTGGTTACTGAGTCTGTAAGCCTTTTAAAGAAACAGCGCCGGGCTGTTTACTTACACAATTTAGGTCTGCCAGAAACTTCTGTCTGTGACAGATCTGTACAGAGGGACTGGGCTTAGAGTTTACTATTTTTGAAGTTTACATTGTTACATATAAATGGGAACCTGATTTTGAAATGGTGTCATATCCTAAAGGTGCGTTCTGGAACCACGGAGTCTTTTGTTTCCTGGGGGAAGGGGGACTCACGACCTGAACTTTTTAGCCAATTATTATTCTCAGTTTCCATTACTTGTTTGGCCAAACAGATTAATAAAATATTTGAAACAAACAAACAAAAGCAGTGAGTGTGCTTTTGGTGCCTCCTGGTCACCTCCCACTAAGGGCCCTTGTACAGTCTGTGAGCTTCCTGAGGGAAGGTGGTTGTTGCTATGGTGACAGACATAGAAACTGTAAGTCTGCAGGGCTGAAGGGATGGTGCAGTAGGGGGTGCAGGGGTAAAATACCTGCTGCACAAACATGTGCACGCATGTAAACAGCTGAGCATAGCTAAATGCACATGCTTGCACGCATGCACCCCTGTAACCGTAGAACTGTAGGGGGCAGAGGTGGGAGGGTCGGTAAAGCTGTGTCTAGGCAGCTGTGGTAAAAAGCTGTGAGACCCAAGTGTCTTCTGCAGAGGGCAGGGTTCCTAAAGGTAGGGTAGGAGTCACATCCATGTCTCTGCTCCAAAAAGTCCAAAAGGCAGCACAAGTGGCAAGGCCTGTCACCTCCACCACCGAACACATCACTGAACTCAGCCCAGCAAACATTTCCCTTTATAAAGTTAGGGAATATACCTATACCTGCCCTACAGCAAGTCTATCTTCTATCAGCTCACTAATTTTTTTTTAAACGGAACTGGGGAGATGGCTCAGCCATTAAGAGCACTGGCTGCTTTTCCAAAGAACCCAAGTTTGGTTTTCAGCATCCACAGGATGGCTCGCAGGTGTCTGTAACTCCAGTTCTGGGGGACATGACACCTGTCGTCCACAGTTACCAAGCTCGCTTGTATAGATCCATACAGGCAAGATATCCACATTTTTAAAAAATAAAGATAAAGAGGATTGAGAGCTCCTTCCTGCTGACCCTCTAAGCCCTCCCTTCTAGCCCAGGGACCTCCGGTGGCCACCCCAGGCTGGCACTCTAACCAGTGGGTTGCTCAGCCACCATCAGAGAAGCTTCTTCCTGCGGCAGAGGAGGAACAATGCAGACCCGTGTCTGGACAGTGTGCAGACAGTGGGAGACCTTGGAGCCCTGGTCCTACATGAAAGCCTCCCCCACGACTCAAGGACCTGCAAGGGAGACAAGAAGACAAAGAGCCAGGGATGATGGGTGTCTCCAAGGAAACTGGGCTGACAAACGTGAACCCACAGCATGTACAAGGCCTGCACGAGTTAAAGCAGATGGGGGTCCCGGCACTGAGAGGGAACCGGGTCAGACGGGGATCCCAGCACTGAGAGGGAACCAGGTCAGATGGGGGTCCCGGCACTGAGAGGGAACCAGGTCAGATGGGGGTCCCAGCACTGAGAGAGAACAGAGTCCCAACCCTAACAACACACTGATACCCACCGGCCTCAGGGCAGGCACCATGCTCATGAGTAAATGGTCAACACAAAGATAGTGGTAGTTTTGTAAACCTTTTTTGTCTCATTTTGCTTTCGTTTAGAAAATTCTTTGTCTCGTTGGTCAGTCTTTTGCTTGTATACATTGTTTTCTGTTTTTGTGTTTTCCTGGGGTGTTTTATTTTGTGTTCCTCTGGGGGGTGGGGTGGTGGTTGCTTTTTAAAGAGATCAAGAGGGCATGACATTGGGTGAGTGGGGAGTCTGAGAGGATCTGGAGGCAGTCGGGGGAGGGGAAAAACATAATTGAAATATATTGTATGGAGAATGTTTTTAATTAAAAATAAAAGAATTGGAGGCAAACACTCTATAAAGTATCTGCACAGCTACAGTCAAAGCATCTTTATTCATGATAACCAGAGGGTGGAAGTGCATGGTGGGTGGCTGGCAGACAGAAGTTTGAACGGTGGACTTAGGTATGTATGCACAAACAAAGTCCGGTGTGCTCATACTGTGGTAGAGAACTGTTCAACCCTGGAAATCACTAAGGAAATGCTCACACCTGCTTAATGCCTCTGTGCCTGGATGTGGGGCGCCGCCCGCACATTCTCCATTACAAGATGGCGCCGACATCCGGCTGGAGTTAGCAGTAAACAAGCCATGTGTGCACGTGCTGGGTAACTTTCCACTTCTTGAGCTCTGCCTCTTCCGTGGCGTCATAGGGCCTGATGAGTTTCAACCAATCAGGGGGCTCCGCGTCCAAGGCAAGGACTGATCCCTTTATAAGGGGACGGGCTAATTAGTTCCTCCCTCTCGTTGGTTTCATTCGTCTCGTGGATCTCGTTCGTCTTGTTTGTCCTGTTCGTTTTCTTGGATTTCTTGGTCTTCTTCGTCTTTTTCGTCACGTGTAACAAGTGCTGGTTCTCGAGGATAATAAAGTTTACCGCAGAAGGATTCTATTTCGTGTGCCGCGTTGTTCTTGCAGGCGAGACGGTTGCGCGGGACATCTGGAGGCTGCTGAGTAGAAAGAAGCAAGTCTGACACCAAACAACAGGAGCCCTGTGACTTTACACTTGAGGTGCCTGGGATGGCCCAATTCAACCAGAAAGGAATCGGGTGTATGGATCTCAATCCTAACACTCAGGAGGCAGAGGCAGGAGGATCACTGCAAAACTTGAGGCCAGCCTGCTCTTTGTGGTGAGCTCCAGGCCAGCCAGAGAATCCCAGAGTCCCTGACTCACAAAGCAGTAACACCCCCTGTGGTGGTTTCAATATGCTTGGCTGTCCTGAAACTTGCTCTGTAGATTGACCTTGAACTCAGAGATCTTCATGGCTCTGTCTTCTGCAAGGAACTGGAAAAAAGAGTCACTGGGGAGAAATGGGGAGAACTGGGGAGGATAAAGAGGACTGGAGAGGATGGGGAGGAGTGGAGAGGACTGGGGGTATGGGGAGGACTGGGAAGGATGGGGAGGACTGGGAAGGATGGGGAGGACTGAAGAGAATGGGGAGAACTGGAGGATGGGGAGGACTGGGGAAGATAAGGAGGACTGGAGAGGATGGGGAGGAGTGGAGAGGACTGGGGGATGGGGAGGACTGGGGAGGATGGGAAAGACTGAAGAGGATGGGGAGGACTGGAGGATGAGGAGGACTGGGAAGGATAAGGAGGACTGGAGAGGATGGGGAGGAGTGGAGAGGACTGGGGAGATGGGGAGGACTGGGGAGGATGGGGAGGACTGGAGGATGGGGAGGACTGGGGAGGATGGGAAGGACTGGGGGATGGGGAGGACTGGGGAGGATGAGGAGGACTGAAGAGCATGGGGAGGTGAAGAGGATGGGGAGAACTGGGGAGGACTGGGTAGGATGGAGAGGACTGAAGAGGATGGGGAGGACTGGGGGATGGGAAGGACTGGGGAGGATTGGGGAAGATTGAGGAGGACTGGTGTTTACTGATGAAGGGCTTCACTTTGAAGGCGAGAAGATTCTGGAGACAGATGGCGGTGACAAAGGCATGGCTTAACACTGGTGACTTCACCCAGAAGAATGGTTATATAGATATATATTCTGAATTTTTAAAGATGGCTATAAAATACAGGAGGTATGGAGTGAAAAGGTTAAATCTGCTCTTTAGGGATCATGGACCTGAGCTGAAGTGAGGGTGGAGTAGAATTAAGGAGATAACCACGGGGTTGTTTTTTTATTTGTTTTTTTCTTTTATTGGATTTTTTTTTAAAATTACATTTCAAATATTATCCCCTTTCCTGATTTTCCCAGGAAACCCCATTCCATACCCCCCCCCACTTCTACCTACACACCCACTCCCTCCTGCCTTCCCACCCTGGCATTCCCCTACACTGGGGCATTGAGCCTTCACAGGACCCAGGGCCTCTCCTCCCACTGAGGCCCGACGAAGCCGTTCTCTGCTACATATGCAGCTGGAGCCATGGGACCCTCCCAAAAGCTTGGAATACCCGAGATACAATTCATAGACCATGCATGAAGCTCAAGAACAAGGAAGACCAATGTGTGGATACTTCAGGCCTTCTTCGAAGGGAGACAAAATACTCCTAGGAGGAAATACAGAGACAAAGTGTGGAGCAGAAACTGAAGCAAAGGCCGTCCAGAGACTGCCCCACCTGGGGATCCAGCCCATATACAGTCACCAAACCCAGACCTATGCCAAGAAGTGCATGATGACAGGAGCCTGATATAACTGTCTCCTGAGAGGCTCTGCCAGAGCATGACAAATACAGAGGTGCATACTCGCAATCAACCATTGGACTGAGAACAGGGTCCTCAATGGAAGAGTTAGAGAAAGCACTGAAGGAACCACAGGGTTTTAACCACTGGGGATACTGGGGAAAACCTGTAACAGAAAAATGCTGTACCTGAGAAATACTAAAGGAAGTTGATGGTACAGGGCCTGTCCTCTGGAGGCGAGTATAGGTAGCACCTGCAGACCAGCTCTGTTGTGGCTTCAGTGAGTGTACAAGTGCCCATGCGCACACTTAGGCATGTACGCGGGTGCAAAGGTGTGCCCGTGCATGTGGAGTTCAGAGGTCCGTCTTTGGTGTCGTCTGTCATTCTGATGTCTCATCATTTGAGTCAGGGTCTTTCACTGGCCTGGGTCTCACTGGTCCTACTGCCTGGTGAGCTCTGACTCTTGCAGGCATCCCTACCTACCTGTAAGAATGTAACATTAGAATCTAGCTCTTCTGCAACAGCCTTCTCTCCCTTTCACAGATGGAGTCTGTGAGTAAGTCTAGGGCTAAGAGACGGTCCATGGGCTGGGCTGTCTCCTGTGGGGAGTGAGTTGGTATTGAAGCCGGTGTTGGCACTGACTTAGCATTTCTACTGCTGTGCTAAAGCACCATGACCAAAGCAACATAAGGGGAAAGTGACCTATTTTAAGCTTACAATGCAGAAAGTATCACAAGGTAAGAGCCCGGAGGCAAGATGACTAAGGGTAGAGTAATTTAATGGATAATGATTGATAGGTAGGTAGATGGTGATTGATTGTTAAATGACTGGCATAGTCCATAGATAAATGATCATGAGGGATGAGAGATAATGGACAGACAGACAGACATGAGCACTGCCATGTCCCTGGCCCAATTTCTTTCTCGTTCTTGATTTGCCATTCCAAAACAAATCCCTAACATTGTTGTGGGTTCAAGCCATGCTTGCTAGCTTACCCCTTTGGGAAAACCCTAATGGAGTCATTCTTTCGAAGCAGCCTCTGGAAAGCTCTTCTTGACATTCAAATTTTGTATGAGGGAAGAGCCACGTATCAAGGCAGTCTAACCCAACAATGCATTGAACCAGAGCTAGATTAAACAACTTCTACCTAGTCAGCCCCAGAAAGATGGGATGCAGGCAGCTAGGCTTGTTCTCATCACCCTTTGCCTTCGACAGTCCAGGCTGTTAGGGAAAAGAGCTATGTGCAGTGCCTTTCAAACAACAGAGTCTCAGATAACCCAGGCAGGCTTGCAGTGGTTTGCAGCAGTGGAGAACTCTGAAGTCCTAAATCTCCCATCTCCATCTTCTGAAAGCTGGAACGAATAGGTATCTGCTCCTTTGCTAATTTATATAATGCTGGAAATTGAACCCAGGACTTCATAAACACTACAAGCACTCTAACATAAGAAGCCCCAACATGTTTTACTTTAAAGGCTGTTTTGGTAGAGTGGCGATTCTCAGGGGGACCTCTCAAGCTTTTACCTCTCATACATTCCTGAGCCATGTATTAAATGCCCTAGCATCCCCAGTAAGTGCATCACACTAATGTGTGCAAAGTTGTGCTCTATTTCCTTTAAATCTCTTATCTCTGTTATCGTCCCCATCTTAAAGAACATAAATCTATCTTTCCAGCCCCAAAGCTTCAACAGTGGCAAATACATTTTCAGAGATTTTAGTTTCTCAAAAAGAAAGGTAGTGAGCACAGCCAGGCATTCCTGAGCACAGCCCGAGTGAGGACAGGCTGCCCTGAAGATGGAGGAGGGAAGGATTGTGGCAGAGAATGCACATTTGGACCAGGTAGAGGCAAGCTGAAATGGGAAAGGAGCCACGGCCACACAGGTGGTTTTCAGTGTGCCACAGCCTTTAGCATGGTTGGGAAGTGAAAAGATCTACCTGTAAAAGCAGGTGTTTGGATATGGTTTCTGCCTAATCTTGAGTCTGAAAAGGAACCCCCCCCCCTCCCACCACGTATTGGTGGACAATGTATCTCTCAGAAAACATGATTACAAGAAAGATCACAGTACAGGGTATGTGTCATGTGACATATTGTGATGTCAAGGAGGCCAGAGTGGCCTAAAATAATGCAGGCTATCACTGTTGGCCTCAGGTGCCCAGCATAACTACACTGTAAGATCCTATTGCTGACAGCACCACACACGCTGGTTGAAGGACATAACCAATCTCAAGCCAACCATGAAACTTTCTCCCTGGGTTCTGTCTCTCATGGTGCAAGAGGTGCTATTGTTATGTGACAAAACTTTTCTTGGTGAGATACAACACACATCTACTCACCCCACATAGGGAGCCTACAACAGGCGAAAGTATGGTCACCACCAAAGTCCAATGTGGTGAACCAATGAGTTTTTATTGGGGTTCCTTGCAGAAATGTAGGTGAAAGGTTACTCACAGGAGCAAAAGTGACTCCAAGGCAACTACATCAGAAAGCTCATCTCAGCAGGGGTGACAGATCACAAAGCTGGGAACCTGGAGTACACTGCACAGCCTATAGGCAGGTCAATAGGTTACAGAGTGTCCTTTCCAGGTGCCTCAGTGGGTTTGAACCTCTTCCAGGGAGCTCAGCTGGTGTCGCTTCATCCAGGTAGCTTTGCTGACCTTAGTCTTCTTTGCAGCTTGGCTGTAATTTTTGAGAAGCTCTTTTCATTGCCTGTGACATGGAGGGTCTTAGTGAATCTGGTCGATTTCAGGAACTTCCTGGAGATATTTTGAGTTGTTTACCTTCCTGCTTAAGGAGCTGTCCTTCTTTGGGGTGGAATGTTTCAATCTCCACTTACACAATAGCTATGCAGGCTGCTCAGGGAGAAAACAAGGAGTTTCACCAAGCACTGGATCCCTCTGAAGTTAATTTGCAGAATTCTTGGTAGCATACTAGCCAACCTGAGTATGGCAAACATGTCTCTGGTTAGCCTTAATGTTCTCCCCATTCCCTCTGCCTTACTAAAAACCATCAGATTATATTCCTAAAACTGGCTACCAATGGTTATTCCCTTATTTGGCCACTTCATCATTTGGCTGACTGTCAACATCCTGCTATCAAAATATTGAAATCCAGCAATCAAAAGCCCACTTCAGATGCCTAACTAACCTGCCCAATTAAAATTAAACACCTGATCCTAACAGGGCTTTCCCTTTTCCCTTTATAAGCCTCTATTTATCTATGGGTCAAGTCTTTCTCCTCTTTATTCAGAGGCAGTCCTTTGTGTCCTACCCTTTCCAGGACAAATGATCCTTCCTCCCTCCAGGATAAATGTCTCTCCCCTCACTCTTTTTTCCTTCCCCTTTTCTCTGGTCTTCTATCTTATGCCTTTGTCTTTTATTCTTAGCCCTTTGTACCTCTGGGGCAAATCAATCTCCTTTGTGCTGAGAACTTGGTTTTGGGTGTCCTGAGTTGATACCAATCACTTCAAAAGTTATATTAACTGATTACTTATGGGTGTCAAGTGAGTTAGGTAGGACCCTAGGTAAAACTCTTGGCTGGAGAAATTGTCAGGGACGGTGATGTAATTCCATCCACTGGGTGATGCTGAGTCCCACACCCTTCCCAGCACATACTGAGCTATCTTCATTCACATTCTGCCACTGCATGCTGGGCTGATCCTTCACACAGAAGACACTGTCCCTCATACCTGCTCTTTTAGCTCCTCTGAGACTCATTACAAAGATTTCTTACACCTACAAAGTGGCATTCTCCATCATTCTCCACAACCCCATCCTACGCAATTATTTAATCAGTACCATGTGGTTTAAGTTATGTGAACTTACTAGTTAGGGTGGGGTTTGTGTGTGTGTGTGTGTGAGAGAGAGAGAGAGAGAGAGAGAGAGAGAGAGAGAGAGAGAGAGGGAGAGAGAGATGCTTTCCCCAACAAAATCTAAGCTTCAGCACCTTGGACAGCGCCAGGCAGGTCCTTGTCCATGGGTTTAAAATGAATTAAGATGTGAGTTCACTGAAGGAGCTAGACCATTGGCTTGTTGCCTCAGTCAAAGACAGGATAGTACCAAGTGGGATTCCATGAACATCTGCCTATCTGCTTCATCCTGCTTTTCTCCATCCCATCCTTCAGCATTGGGTCCACGAGGCCAGCATCAGTCACATATCCCCTCCTACTTCTGTGTCTCAGGCAAGATACTGGAAGATGACAATGCAGACTCGGAGGCCTTGGAAGAGGATGTACACCAATTTGTGGGACCCCCTTAGAAACTAGCTGCCATCCAGTTGCTGCAGTAAAATGTAACTAGGAAACACGCATCTTCCATTTCTCTACAGTAAAGATCATTCTCAGCTGTGAGCTCGATGACCAGCGGAGACTAAGCAGCCTGCGGTGAGTTTAGGTATTCCTTAGATGAAGCTCATTCCTACCATTAAAAATCAAGGTATTTCTTTGATACAGACCCATGCGTTTCCATGGAAACCTGTTCTATTGCCTAGGAGACTAAGGGCCTGTGCTGGCATGCTTAGATGATTATTTTAAAATTTTCAGAACATTCAGGTCTACTTAGACAAAAAAAATCATACTTCTTAGCCACATTGAAACTGTTTCATTATTTCTCTATGCCACATTAGAAACTTTTCAGTTTTACTCCAATAAATTAAAGCAAACACATCTCTGATCTTGCAAATTTTCCAAGTCTTTATAGCAACAGCAGTGACACTAAGGGTTACATTTATCCAATGCATAAGAGAGGAGGGGAGCAAAAAGGCTCTTGCCTCAAAGGATAGAAGAGATCCTTTATTCTAGAGCCAGTTATGAGTGACCATGGCCCAGGAACACAGACTCAGTTTGTCCTAAATTCTGTGTTCCAGTGTGCTAACATTTTCACAAAGTTTTGATCATAGCAGAATAAAGAAGGTCATAAATCAGGACAAGTTTCAAAGCCATTGGTGGGCTCATCAAGTCACTCACTTGTAGCAAGGAACCTGCAGCTGATGGCCTCAGATTCTACCTGGTGACAGTCTAACGGCTGGTGGAATCTGGGGAGCTGTTTGTCATGAGAATGTTAGGTCAAACACAGAGGTGGGCAGTAAGTGGCTATCAAGGAGTCTAAAGATAGCCAAGGTAAATTTTGGTTAGGCTCTGGATCTGTAAAATTCCAACCTCTCTCCTCTGGCACCCTTAGAGAGATATGTGTGGGGAGAGTCGCAGCTGCAGAGGGCATGGCCTAATCAGTCTCCTGTCTGAGTTCTAACATTTCAGCTTTCAGAACCTGTGAAAAATAAATTATATTTATGAGCTGTGATTTATGGCAGTTTTATTATTGTAGTCCAATAAGACTAAATGCCACTTTCCACTGATTTTTAAAAAGCATTATAAAGCATTAGCGTTACAGCTTCATAAGACAACTTGGCATAAACCTAGAAAAGGTAACTGCACCTGAAGGGTTGCCCAAATCATCATGTCTGTGGGCAATTTCTTGATTGCTAGTTGACATAGGAGGGTTCAGATCACTGTGGGCAGTGTCATCTCTAGGCAAGTGGGCTGGGGACGCTTAGGAAACATAGCTGAGCAAACCAGAGACAACCAGCCCTCAGCAGCTTTCCCCTGTAGTGTCTGCTTTGGTCCCTGCCACCCCTTGAGCTCCTCCCTGAACATCCCTCAACAATGGATTGTAGCCTGTGAGCTGACAGTGTTTACCACAGCAACAGGAAGCTGACAAAGACGGTTGTGTAGGTATTTTTGTGCAGGTGCAAAATATCTGTGAGCCCATCTCCACCCTGTCTCCCCTCAGCCCCTTTGCCCCGATTGCACACTTACTTGCAAGCCACTCATCAGTATATATGTCTTTATGTATCTGTCAAATCTAGGAACACGAAAACTGGGTCTTTCTGAGACTGACACAATTCACTTAGACTGTCTCCAGTTTCATCCACTCTCCTACCAACCATGTAACTGAATGAAAGTGATCCTGTCCTGTGCACACATGGCCCGTATCCATTCCTCAGTGGTTGGATACATGGGTTGGTCCATACTTAGCTCTTGTAAACAGTTTACAGTAAACACGGATGTGTGAGGTCCCTGTGGTGTGTTGACTTGGGAGTCTTGGGGTGAATGCTAAGAAGTGGTAGGTAGATTTGGTGATAGGAAAGCTCCGTGTCTGGCTTCTTTAAGTCCCGCCATACTGATTTCCATTGTGCCTGCAACAGCACCCTCCAGCCTGCATCCTCACCAGAACATTGTTTTTCTGATTACTGCTCTTCTGAGTGGGATGAGATGGGAGTCTCCTTTTACTTTGACTGTTTTGTCTCTCACCTTCTCTGAAAACTCTACTCATCTTCTAAGACTCGACCCAAATGCTGTTTTTTTTTTCCATAAAATAGTTACCCTTCTCAGAGATCTACCTGGATGAACTGTCTGTGATGGTTTGTATATGCTCGGCCCAGGGAGTGTCAGGATTAGAAGGTGTGGTCTTGTTGGGGTAGGTGCATCACTGTGGGCATGGGCTTAAGACCTTCATCCTAGCCACCTGGAGGCCAATCTTCCACTAGGAGCCTTCAGATGAAGATGTTGAACTCTCACTATCTGCCTGGATGCTGCCCTACTTCTTTCTATCTTGATGATACTGGATTGACGTGCCTTGTTCGTGGTGTCTGTTCACAGCAGTAAAACCCTAACTAAGACAGAAGTTGGTACCAGGGACTGGGGTATTGCTGTGATAGTCCTGACCATGTTTTCATTTGGAAGAATTTGGATTTGGGGACTTTGGATTTGGAAAGCAGTGGAATGCTTTAAATGGTGCTTAATGGGATATTCTACTAGGACTATGAAAGACTGGTTACTGAGAGTGATTTGAATTGTGCAGACCTGACTCCAAGAGGTTTCAGTGGAGGATTTAAATATGTGGCCTACAGACTGTTTTGTGGTATTTTGGTGAAGGATGTGGCTACTTTTTGCCCTCTTCTGAAGAGTCCACCTGAGTCTAAGGTGAAGAGACTCAGATTGATTGCATTGACAAAGGAAGTCTCAGGAACACCCAACATAGACTTTGTTCTCTGGTTAAGTCTCATGAAGAGCATTTTAAACAAGCATAGCAAGCTAAAAATGGATAAATGGAAAATACATTGTTTGAGTATTAAAGGGGCACCAGAAGTAAAATGGAGCCCAATCCTGTGTTCTAGGAAATGACAGATTAAGGGAGTGGGACTCTGGGACAAGATGCCAAACAGCTAAATTTAGATCTAGGCAAGATGGTATACACCTTTAGTTCCAAGAGATAAAGCCAGGGAGATCTCTGAGCTCAAGTCCAGCCTAGAACAGATCAAGTGCTAGGTGAAGAAAGGTTTAAGTTCAGGCATCGTGGTACACATCTTTACTCTCACAAGACAGGCAGATCTCTGAGTTCAAAGTTAGTCTGCAGAGCAAGTTCCAGGACAGCCAAGCTTAGGCACTGAAGGAGTTTGAAAACAGAGAGCTGATGATAATGAAATAGAAAAGGGGGCCCATGTTCTAGATCCAGCAAACAGCAGAACTCAGCAGCTTTGGTCATTTGGCTCTGGCTTTATAGTCAAGAGAGGAAGGAGACTACAGGGACAGTTGATGCTGGTTATCTGGAGCTAAGAAATTAGTGGTGCTTAACTGAAGTGAAATCTTCTGGGAAGTGTTCTTTGAAAGCACAAAGAAGCTGTGTTCATGTTGCAGCTGTACTTGGTAATGTGTGAGGGTCACCCAGGTACTGGTTTTGAAGGCATGAGGGCTCATGAAGAGCAGCTGAGGCTTGGTGCTGTGAGAGACCATGGAAGGCCATTGGTGAAGGTGCAGTCTCAGTTGTAGTTGACAACCCAGGACTGAAGGGGACATACAAAGGAGTTGAGGCTTGGCATCATGAGGAGAGCCTATGAGAGAATATTGGTGAAGCCTAGTTGCAACAGAAGACCCAGTGAATTAGAGATGCCAGTACCAGAGATTATCACCAAGAACAACAGCAACAATGTAGTGGATCAGTCTGAGCTTAGAGTGCTACAGAGGGCAGAGCTGGAGAAGTGTGACCCAAGACTCTTTGAAGGATCCCAGAAGATCCTGTGTGTAACCCAGACATTGGAGCAAAAAAAAAAAAAAAAAAAACTGTAACATTGGAGACCCCAAGATATTCAAGATGCCAAAATCATGGCCAATCTGCTGAGGAAAGCTGCTAACAGGGAATAGGAGAAAAAAGTGTTGCAATGAACAAAGATGAAATAGGAGTTGGAAATCTGAAGACTACTTTGACATGAGCCTTAGAGAGGCAGAGTTTAAAGCTTGCCCAGCTAGTTTTCTGTCCTGCTTTGGAAATTACAGGTAAGTGATCAGATGAGTCTCAGAAGAGACTTTGAACTTTTAACATTGTTGAGACTGCTGTAGACTATAGGGACTTTGGAAGTGGGACTACATGTATTTTGTGTTATGCTATGTTGAGGTATGGCCCCATAGACTTATGTTTGAACAAACCTATGGGGGCCAGGAAGTGGAATATGATGGTTTGTATATGTTCAGCCCAGAAAGTGGTAAGATTAGAAGGTGTGGCCTTGTTGGAGTAGATATGTTACTGTAGGCATGGGCTTAAGACCCTCACCTGGAAACCAATCTTCCACTAGCAGTCTTCAGGTGAAAATGTAGAACTCTCAGCTCCTCCTGCACCATGCCTGCCTGGATGCTACTATACTCCCACCTTGATGATACTGGACTGAACCTGTAAGCCAGCTCCAACTAAATGTTGTTTTTATTAAGAGTTGCCTTGGTCATGGTGTCTATTCACAGTAGTAAAACCCTAACTAAGACACTGAGTTTATTGCCTGTGTTAGTGGTCTTGGCAACTTGGTCATTCTTTGATTACCTTACAAATGGAAGGCAGGAGCTGTTTCAATTAAGTCAGTTTCTTGAAGCATTTATAGATCAAATAAATCAATACTTGAAACCCTCTCTGTCCAAAACAATTTGAGAAAAATGAGATGGAATGAGAACTGGAGTCTTGGGTTTGTGGCTGACTAAAAACAGACCAAGCACGAGTGCAGTGGGAGCCTAGAGCTGACCAGATCCAGCTTCCCCACCCAGAGGACAGTGCTCTAGCTTCTAGCCATGAGGCCACTACTGTTCACACAGTGAGAAAACGTTAAAGGAGTTGCTGTAACGTGGGGTTTGCAGGACAGAGCTCCACGTGTTTGGTTCTAATTCTCATTAACTGTCCTCATTCTGGAACCAAGTGATTGCCACACATGTCGAGAGGGTAACGTTAATTGTGTATTTTGTGACTAAAAAGGAACAAGCTCGTTTTATTTACAGTAGGATGAAATCGCATGCTGGGTACTTGGGCAGGGTGATAGTGGCAAGCATGGAGCCACCATGGGGAGGCCATGAGAGAAGGGGCAGAGTAGGCAGCCTGAGCCTGAAGAGGGTCACTGGCTCACTTGCTCACCGTGAGCGGCTCTGGCGCTGGGCAGCTGTGTTTCCTGTCAGTGTCTCTGTGGTGTTTTGGAAAGAGATTAACTTGAGATGACAGCCTAAGTTCTTATTTTCTCTCCCACCTCAGGTCCTGAAAATTGAAAGGGCAGAAATGCTGAAGGGTTCCAGAGGGTAGAAAAGACACAAGATAGAAACTGCAGGGTTAAGTGTCTACTAAGTGAGTGGGGTCATGATTGGCATCATATCCTGCATGGCTCCTGACAAACTTAGTGCTCTAGAACAGGATGGTGCTGGGGCTGCGGACTCTCTCCTGAAAGAGCTGCTCTGCTCAGAGCTGCGGCAGTCCGGGAGGAGCCATGTCTGTTTAAGATGCAGGCAGAGCGGAGCAGATAGGATTCTGCAGGTATGTGGTGCTGTGATGTCCACAGCATGTGTCCTGGGAGGAAAGCACCGCAAGCACAAACACATAATAACATTTTTCAAGTGTCAGTGAAGGTCTAGCTGTTTTTAATAAAAATATCTAATAGTTAGCTAAATTTTCTAAAATTCTATGTAAATTTTTATTATTCTCTTTCATTTCATAAACTGATTTTATTGTCCATTTTGCTTTTTACATGTTGATGATTTGCTTGAATATTTTATCACTATAGTGTAAAAATGTGTAGCAAACTTTAGCTTTTCAGTTTATATTTACTTTGATTTATATTTCTCTGAATGCATGAGTTTTAAGTATTTTAAACACATTTTGTTCTTGAGTATATTATTTTAGATTTGTGTGAAACTTTCTTTTAGTCATATAAATTTTTTTCTAAAATGAAGGAAAACTTATTTTGAAGAATAAACATGTGGATCTAGATAAATTATCACCTTGTTAAATATTGGTGACGCAGAGACAAGACTCTTAGATATGGCAATATTAATTTAACTCAGACAACTTTGATATTTGGCAATTTTTAGTCATTAAACACTAACACTTTTACACATGCTTTTAATGTTGCCCAATGGACATCCATTTGTCAAAATAGAAGACAGGATACACTGTGTCTCAGCATGACTCCTAACTTCTACATATAAGCTGTAAGCAACATGAACTCTTAGAACTCCTGCTGGAAACCTACCAGAACCAGCTAGATGCTGGGATAATTCTAAACATTTCCAGACTCAATGAAAACAAGATAGGTCACAGTCACCACAAAGAACAGGGACCCAGGCTGAATATGCACAGGCACATCTGTGATCCTCACACTTAGAAAGTGGAGGCAGGAGAATCAGGGGTTTGAGACCAGCCTGCTACATACGCCAGTGTGGGCTGTACACAAGACTGTCAAAAAATAAGATCAAACAAAAAAGGTCAGGAACCCTCATGTAAGAGTTTTGAAGGCACTGAACTCTCTTTAAGAGCTAAAACTAAAACCGAATGACCCAAACTGAGGAAAATAAAGGGCTGAGGAAGAAGTCAGCAAGGAAATGCTCCAGAAGGTGGTTGAGTGGATGCCAAGAGCTTCCAAGTTAGTGAGATTCAAGCCCAGGAATATGCATGAGGAAGGAAGCTACCCGCTAAAACACAACACTGTTTAAACGCCCAATGAGCTAGATGTGAGCTGTTAGGACTGCACCTGTCTATTTTCCATTGTTGTAACAAAATACAGTGTGATTCGTAAAGATAGCCATTTATTTAGCTGACAGTGTGAGAGACGGAAAGTCCGGTGTGTCAGATGTGTGCCCTGCACCATGGCAGAGAGAAAGGAAAGATCACAGGTGAGAAATGGTGCCAGGCAGGGAGGGGTCCGGCTTTCTCTCTTACAGTAGTTCACTCATGAGAGCTACCTTCATCTCTCAAGAGAACAATGTACCTACCAAGTGACCTGATGGCATTCTGTCTGTCTGTCTGTCTGTCTGTTGAGTCTGTCAAGGCTCCAGGGAATTGGACCTGACTGGGGCAGTGAGAGAATGAAGAAATGACAGAAATACAGACACACAGACAGGGTGCTGGACTGGGTTCTCAAAAGGAGAAAACTCAGTGTGTTTGTTATTGTGGCTTACAGAGAGGCAAGGTCATCACTCAGCGAGCAACTGGACCAAATGAAGAGGTTTAGAGAGGAAGAGTCTCTGAGGGTTTCAGTCTTTTAAACTGTAAATACATGGGTGAGGAGCTGTGGTGAACATTTCCTACACACACTGTCCACACTTGCACAGAGATCAAGAGGGAATGTTTTGACATTCCTTCATGGGTCGGAGGCTCTGTCGTCCTTGACTTGGTCACGCCCCCAACAGCACACATTGACTTCACCTGCTCAGGGATTCCTCCCCTGCCCCCCAGCATTCCACCAGGCTCCACATCTTAATTGTTACACCACCTCCTAACACCACCATACAAGAGAGCAATCAATCAACACATGGACCTTAAAGGGGCACATTCATACCGTATCCAAACCATAGCAGCAAGTGCTAGAAATAAATATGAAAAATAGTAAAGCACAGGCAGGTGGTCTGCTGCAATCAGCTGTAATGGTTTGTATATGCTTGGCCTGGGGAGTGGCACTGTTTGGAGGTGTGGCCTTGTTGGAGTAGGTGTGCCACTGTGGGTGTGGGCTATAGGACACTCATCCTAGCTGCCTGGGAGTCAGTATTCTTCTAGCAGCCTTCAGATGAAGATGTAGAACTCTCAGCTCCTCCTGCACCATGCCTGCCTGGATGCTGCCATGTTCCCACCTTGATGATAATGGACTGAACCTCTGAACCTGTAAGCCAGTCCTAATTAAATGTTGTCCTTATAAGAGTTGCCTTGGTCATGGTGTCTCTTCACAGCAGTAAAACCCTGACTAAGACATTTGTTCCTCTCAGTATCAACAGAGAATGTCAGCCCGCCAACATTTGTGGGGTTGAGTAAACAGCACAATGTAAGCTATACATATGACTAGATGAATGAATGGGTAAAAACTTACACATAATAAAATGTACCTGCATGCATAATTAATACCCAGCTAGATACACAGAGACAAAAGTAGCAACAGCAACAACAGATGCTAGATATACACAAATAATAGGGAGGGAGAGAGAGTCAATGGACGATTTAATAATAGGGGATAAATGATAGATGAAGACAGGAGATGAATAGACAGGCCCAGCATGGACATTTCAAAAACAATCAGTGGAGGTGTCCCCTGGGGACCTGAAAAAGGAATGTTTATTTTAAGGCCCAAACCTGGTCTTGCCTTGCCTTTCTAACAGAAATAGTATCCAAAGCTGTGAGGCTAGATCAACTCACCAAGGAAAATAAGAGGGGGAGAGGGGAAAGAGGGGTGAGGGGGAATCTTGCAGCACATCTCCAGTCAACAAGAGGAAAACAGCAGGACAGATGGACCCAGCGTTCAGAAGGGTGTGTAGCAACACTGGAGCAAAGGAATCTGCCCCATTTGTGTTCTGAGTAGGTGTCTCTGATAACTGCTTTGAAAAACAGAGTATAAATAAAAGTCTGTGGGCAGCAACAGAAAGACAACACCCTTGTTTTCAGTACGACTGAGTCTGCCCTGCCCTGCCCACCAGGAGTTTGGGGATCCACTCAGTTCTCACTGGGTGACTTGCACAATTTCTTGTGGCTGAAGCTGCCAGCACAGCCTGCCTTCCACCTTCCCCTGACCTCTCTTCACTGGCTCTCCATTTCACACCAGGCTGGGAGACAGCACACCTGACACTTGCTTGTGTCCCTTTTTACCAGTCCTGTTGTCTGCAACATTTTGGTAATGTAAACATGGACTTTGCCACTGTCCACTCGGATCACTAGATTCCTGTCTGGTAGCCAAGTCTCCTGGGGGAAAGGGCAGGAACCTGACTGAGTTCCCTCACTTTGGCAGTATGTCTCTCTCAGCCTCAGCCCTACCACAGAAGAACAAGGAAGAACTGTGTGGCTGCTTGAGTGATATTTAGCACCAGTTACTAGACTTTTGGCCAGAAAGAACAGATAAGATGATAAACACATTAAAATTCAATTATCAGATTTTATATGATGGTTGTAATTATCTTCCTGTAGATTGAGCCAAACAATGATAATAACCCCTCTTGGGCCTATAGTTTCAGCCAGGACTCTCCTGGGCTGACTTTTGGGTAGAAAGAACAGATAAGAAGGTAAACGCGTTAATATTTAGTAATTTTGCTCTCTATAACAGCTGTTATTATCTTTCTGTAACTCAGTTCCAACAATGATCACCTCTCTTGGGACAATTATTCGTTCTGTTAAAAACTGGGCATACACCCCCCACCCCCAAAAACACCAAACAAACAAAACATGCACATGGTTAAAAGAGTGCCTAGAAAGCTAATGTCCAGGTCCAGGAGCAGAACCCAAAGGCTTGCATTCAGTCTCTGTGCATCCTTCCTGATCAAATCTCTCCTTGCCCTAGAAATAGTCATGATCATCTTTGCTGTCCTTTATGGTATTACTACTTATATATTTATCCTTAATACTGTAGTTTACAGAAAGTCCAAGAACTCACAAAATCACCCAGCACTCATGAGGCAGAAGCAGGTGGATGTCTGTGAGTTCACAGCCAGCTGGGTCAACATAGTGAGTTCCATCTCTTCAGCACTAAGATTAAAGACATATTCCCACCACCACCATGCCTTGAGTGTGTGTGTGTGTGTGTGTGTGTGTGTGTGTGTGTGTGTGTGTAGTTCTGGATACTGAACTCAAGTCATTGTTGTCAGACTTTTAAAGTGGTGCTTGTTCTGTCTGGTGCCTAATGGTGCTGCACTGTGATCCTCAGATTCAGGATCAGTGAGGACATTGGTATCTGCATCTATTGCTGTGATTACAGTGAGAATGTATTTGCATATATTGCTATGGTTACAATGAGGACATCAGTATCTGCATATGTTGCTGTGGTTACAGTGAAGATGTGAATATCTGCATATATTGCTATGGTTACAGTGAGGATATCGGTATCTGCATATATTGCTATGGTTACTGTGAAGATGTATCCACATATATTGCTATGTTTACTGTGAAGATGTATCCACATATATTGCTGTGGTTATAGTGAGGATGTATCTGCATGTATTGCTATGGTTACAGTGAGGATATCAGTATCTGCATATATTGGTATGGTTACAGTGAGGATATCAGTATCTGAATATATTGCTATGTTTACAGTGAGGATGTATCCACATATATTGCTGTGGTTATAGTGAGGATGTATCTGCATGTATTGCTATGGTTACAGTGAGGATGTATCTGCATGTATTGCTATGGTTACAGTGAGGATGTATCCACATATATTGCTATGGTTACAGTGAGGATGTATCTGCATGTATTGCTATGGTTACTGTGAAGATGTATCCACATATATTGCTATGGTTACAGTGAGAATGTATCTGTATGTACTGCCCATTTTCTCAGCAGTGCTGCATCTGTCTTCTGCACCTTAAAAAGGGACAAGTTTTCTATTTCATATGGTTTGTAGGTATATTAAATATCTGCATTATAACTTGTCTTTTCTATCCATTTTATGATGCTGTTTGGTTTTGCATAGATAAATTTGTGTCTAAAAACATCTTCTCAAGGCTGCATGTATGTTGTACACCCATGTGTACAAAATAATACATTTTTAAAAATTACTTTTCAACCCTAAAAACATACTTTCTTATACAGGTCCACTTTTTTTTTTTTTTTTTTTGGATATTGTGAAGGCACTGAGGAACATACAATGTATAATGTATAGCATCCTCAACAAAGACTCAAATGGCACCCATAATCATGTACATAAATCCTCCTACAGCAAAACCTTTTAGTTAAGTGATAATATAGTTATCACACTATTTAGCTCTCTTTCTCCCCTCCCTTCTCCCCCACCTCTTTTAAATCAATGAATTCCAAAGAGTTTGATATTTCAGAGTTTGAGAGATCCTGTAACTAGTACAAATTAACAAAAGCAAGAACACACATAGAATTGAATTAGTAGGAGTCCAGAGAAACGTCCTGACAGAACTATCTGGAATTTGTCCGTAGAAAGACTTTCAGTGCAGATTTAATGTCTTACTAGCACCACTGTTCATCTCTCTGGAAATCTGTGCACTGTGCTAACCTGTACCTGCGCTCAGTCGTTTAGAAGATCCTCCGACTTTATCATCTACAGAGCTAAGCTTCACTACTGAAACTGCTACTGCTATTAATTTCTCTTACCAGATGTCTGTTGGTTTTATTTATTTATTTAAAAAAACGTAACTTGGCTTTCCTGTCCTCGTGCTCGATTCAGTTGTGTGTTAGTAAACTGGCTCCAGACTTGACTGGCCTGCTTTTTGCACAGTGAGTGTTGCATGGTGGTCAGTTTCCAGCTACCAATGAAGTCTTGATCATGGAGTCAGGAAGGGATATGCAGACAGCTGTGACTGGTTGTGAACAACACTGCTTTTATTTCCCATTTTATTCATGCCTGCTTTTGATGAGCCTATATGTGGTACACATTCATAATTGCAGCCATATCGATAAAATAAATCTTTAAAATGCATTTGCATTCTCAACTTAGCTCATCTAAGGCTCTTTCATCCCTTTTTATAGCCATCAGCCATATTGACGTAATGCTCTACCTTTTTATAAACTGACATTGATAAAGTAAAGCCATCCCTGTTAGTCTTTAGACCTCTGAGTTATGTGTCCCATATATGGGTGTGCTATCTCCTCACCACACTCTGAGCAAGAAGTGCCAGCTCGGTCCCGCCCACTCCAGGTCCCTCCTCAGCCAATCTGGTCCGCTGCAGTTACAAATCATTCTTCCTCCCTAGGACCGGAAATTACCCGCCAGGGAAAGGGCCCAGTCGGAAGTCCCGCCCTCCCACTTGCAGACGGTGGCCGGGACAGGTCCAGCCGCAGTGGACACTTTTGCAGTGAGTTTCCCTGTGCGGTGAGTGGACCCGCAGGGCGACTCTGCAGCTCGGGACCCGCAGTCCGCACCGCGCTCCCACGTGGGCTGTTACCCTGGGTCGCATGTCACGTGGTTCCCCGCGTGACCCCTGCAGGAATGGCAGCACCGTCCATGAAGGAAAGGCAGGCGTGCTGGGGCGCGCGCGACCTGTACTGGCGCTGCCTTGACGACAACGCGGAGGACGCCGCCCGGTGCCAGAAGCTGAGGAGCTCGTTTGAGGCCAGCTGTCCCCAGCAGTGGGTAAGTCCCGCGGGGCTGCAACACGTCCCTGCGTGCACCCTCACCTCAGGGTAGGTTTGGAGGGACAAGGTCACGCGCTGGAAGTCGCCAGTTAGTTGGTATTACTGGAGAAAAATAACAGCGCACTACCAGACTCTGGAGGAGGACGTGGTAGGACAGTGCTGTGACTTCTGCAGGTGCCCATAGTCTCACAGCCCCACCCCTCAAGCCCCTGCATATTAAGCAGTCTGGCTCATTCGGTATCAGTTTGCTCTTTTCACCTTGTCTTTCAACTCCAAGGAAGACGAGAGGTGTTCTGACTTCAAGAGTTAGTCTGTTTTGTAGCCAAATGTGAGTGACTGGCTCAGGAACAGACTGAGGTTTTCCCCAAATACCTTATGGCAGAAGTTTCATGCAGTCTTAAAGAACCTAACAGAGGGTGGATATATCAGGTTTGTTTGTTACAGCAAAGGAAGAAAGTCTCTGCTGTGTGGTGATATTCTTAGCCTTCTGGCTGATGAAAGCTAGTGGTCTGTTTAAAACATTACAAAAGTTTCACCTGTTACCCCGGGGCATTGCCAACCACAGAGGAGGGCAAGAGATTAAGAGGGATAAAAACAGACCTGGCAGCTATGCCGGAGAGTAGGGTTTCTCGGTGAACAAGGAAGTAGTATCAGGCAGGGGGTCCATCAAGACATGCACTGGAAGCTTTAACAAGAGCAGCATTTTCTATTCTGACAATGCACATGTGAGGTGTCCTGCATTTGTCCCGTCTGCAGGAATGAGGTAGTTTCGTGCCCCATGAAGAGGAGGCTGTGAATAAACCAAGTCTTCATATGTGTGACTAGTCAGTCATTTGTCTTTCTCCCCAGATGTGTGAGATTCTAGATAAAACAGAGTTGACAAAAATGCCAGGGCTGACAGCTTATCCAATACACTGAACCTATCATCTGTAAAACTGAAAGGTTCCTGGGCCAAAGGCTGCCACTACGCTCCAGTGTGCATTAAAGTGTTCATAAAATTCCCAGGGTGTCTGGACACTAACCAGGGACACTAGCCATGAGGGATACACTCACGGTTCTTCAGGCTTTTCAGAAGCTCACTAGATCCCTGACTCAGGATTCCAGAATCCAAACTACAATTCTGCTGACCAGCCATTGATACTGGGTAACATGTTACATTTAAACCTGTGCTTTTGCTTGCCGAAGCTGTGTAATTTGCTCTAATGTCAGGCCTTTTTTTTTTTATCTCAATAGATAAAGTATTTTGACAAAAGAAGAGATTACTTAAAATTCAAGGAAAAATTTGAAACAGGAGGATTCCAGTCTTCACAGTCAACTGAAAATTCCTAACAAGTGGAATTTTTTTCCTCTGGACTTTCAGAAATGATTCCAGGACAAACAAAGCTTGAATCACAGTGCACATCAGCTCTTGTTCTCTGGTCAGATAACAGAAGATCTCATCATTCAAACTATGAAGGACTGCTTTTATTTAGTGAGGGGTCTATTTTCAGAAAAAAACAAGATTATTATATAAAAAGTTTATTACAAAAATACATTGTTTATCTTCCTTCCCCCCTTTGGAATAGAAGCTGAACAGTAGGCAAATATAGTTGTACATAAAATAAATTTTTAAAACTACGGTTATTTTACGTGTGCTTCTGGCAGTTAGCATTTAAATACAGAAACTACACAGTAAAGTTGGGAGAAGTCTTAACTTAATCGATGGGTTACATTAAAACATTTGTCCAAATGTCCCTGGTGATCAGACAATACCTGGGTTGCTACCGAGTTCAGTAAGAACAAGAAGAAATAAACATGTAGCTCAGGAAGGGAAAACTGGGTCTGTTCCAAGATGAATAAGAAAATGCCTAAGGATGGGCTCCCAAAAGTGCAACAGTAACTCACAAATTTAGAGACAACACTCACAAATCACTTATTTCTTAAAGAACTTGAATCCATAATTTTAAAAAAATCTTATGATTCTTAATAAGAATCCTGTATAAGAAGTGGGCAAATTGTGATATGTATTTCTCAAAAGAAAATTCGACAGAAGACAAATACCTAAAACGAGCCTCCTTGTCACTGAGTGATGGAAATTAATGCCATACTGATAGGTCACTAGATACCTGTTGGAAAGCTCTCTGCAGAGGTTTTCAGTCAAACGTCCTGACCTTTGACCCACCAGCCCCACTCCTAGGTACCTCACCAAATGCACTGGAAGCAAAACCTGCAGCATCACTCAGCCACTTAAAACCTGCGTGGCAGGAGATGAAGAATACCCCCAACACAGGCAAACACCTGCACAAGCTGGGAACGCACTAGGCTACCTGACAGAAGCCAGTCTGATGATGTGGGTTATCTCAGATCACAGGAGCGGCATCTGGATGAAGTGGGGTGGAGATGTGGTGGTCTGTGTTTGAAACACTGTTGCTGATCAAAACTTCAGGAGAAAATGAACAGGCAGTGGGCTCTGGAATCTGAGTATTACTTGAAGGGTTCCAGGGAGAGCAGGTTCCTTGCTGGATGACGATGATTACCATTAAATAATGCAGTTATCTGAACAGGAAGCACTCCTGGGTTTTGTTCTTGGTTTTGGTAGGGATTCACAAGAGTGGCTCAAAGGCACAGGGGTGATGATTATAGTCCTCGGAGACAGATTTCCAACCACCATCAGAGCAGAGTCTTACAAGGCAAATCTCATTTAAGCCTGACATGAGCAATGAGGGCTCAACTCGTGGCTTTGGAAACGAAGCCTAGGACCTGAGGATAAAGAACTTCATTGGAACTGATTCACATCTTGCCACCTGCAGTCCTTAGCAGGAATACACAGGTGGCTAAGAACAGGGAGAGGCTGCTGCCTCTTAAAACCTTCCCTCTGCCTCAGCTGCTGCTTCAAAACAGAAGGGCACAGGTGCTCATAAATAACTTTAGTTCTGCCAGCCTGACAATACCGGGTTCTAGGAAGAACATATCTTAAAAATTTATTTTAGAAAATTTCATAAATGCTTAAAATATTTAAGAAGGTTAGCTAAAAAGGGGACAATATATAGTGATATATTTTAAGGCACATGAAAAGTTTTTGGCATTGAGGTGCAAGGCTAAGAGACATGAAGATAATCCCAGGACATCTCAGGATTTTTTGTTTGTCCGGAAGATTATAAGTCACCATCCACAGCACCATGAGAGGTGGCAAGTAAGGCCCAGCCTTCAGGATGGTGGCCCTGCACACCCAAGCAACTGCTGTCTGGTGTACTCCCAGATCAGCAGAGCCCCGCTCACATGCACGTTTAGTGAGCGGATGATGCCCTGCTGAGGAATCTCCACACACACATCCAGTTGTTGGATCAGGTTGACTGGGATTCCTTCCCGCTCATTTCTGCAGAAGAAAAATAGAGCAAGACATGTTAGTTTCCCTGAGATACAGGGGAGTACCTTTTACTATTATTTTTTAGGAGTCCTGAATGTTACTATTGGAGACAGATAAACAAATGAAGCCAACCTGGGTTCCAGTAAAGGCATTACAAAGACAGACCAACTTCCTGTTTACTAGTAAACAGCCAGGTGAGAAAAGGAAAACCAGGGGGTCCCATAAATGCTATAAGCTCACAGAAGCTGTGTAAGTCATAAAAGAGCCTAGAGAAGAGACATGGGCCAGGGAATTGGCTCACCCCAACAGCAGCAGCGACTTCTCAGGGAAGCGGTACTGGGCCAGGTCTGAGCTTTGCGCTGTCTGCTCCACGCCAATGACAGTGTAGCCTTCCGCCTTTTTCTGCTGCAGATAATCCATCAGCTGGGATGGCCTCACCTTAGTGGAAGTTTTAAAAGAGCGGACGATGAAATCACTCCATTGTGAAGTGAGAAAGCACTGAAACTCAAACTGTCAAAAGGACTTTGAAGGGAACACAGGACACCAGACAGCATCAGGAAGATTCCTTCCCACCTCACGGACTGCTGAGTGGTGGCCTAGGAGACTGCCACAGGACTGCAGGTCACAGACTAAACCTCATGGAACTCAGTACTGAAGGATCACACTGAGAAACTGACAAAGACACCATGCCAAACACCTTCACAAATACAGAATCTAATAAGCAGCCTCACCTCACACCTACCTCCACCAGAGGAAGCCACTGCTCTGCAGAGACACTGAGGTGCTGGAACTGCCTGTCGCTGACACACTGAAGACTGCCAACAGCAAGCACTGCAGCCCCGAACACCTCACAGGTCCTGCACAGCCCTGCAGAGAATGGCCGGTTACCAAGACTGTCTCTAGCGTGTCACAGGGTTCACGGCAGCCCAGCCTTCCCTCTGAAGCCTGCCTGTGTGGAACAGACGGCCACAAAGGGTAGACAACTTTACCTCCCAGGTTGGTTGGCTTGTCGATGAGTGAGGCCACAACGATCAGCCTGCTAATGGACTTTCCGAGCTTGGCGGCCCGGTCCTGCAATGCAAGCTCCAGGTCTGGCTCCAGAGCACTGTGTCCCCATGGGATGATTTTTTTCTGGACATCAGCCCACTCTGATTGGCTGTCTGCTTCACCCAGAGTAGAACCTGAGAAGAAATAATAGTGCCTGTGTGTAACAGCCCAAGTCAATTCTCTTTGCATCTTCAGATGTATTTTAAAATACTCTTTTCTTGTTGCTAACACATGTACACAGCCTGATTGTATGTCTATGCACCATAAGCACACAGGTGCCCAGGAAGGCCAGAAGAGGGCACTGAATACCCTGGAGCTGGGGTTACAGGTGGTTGTGAGTCACCTCGTGAGTGCTGAGAATGCGACCAGCAGTGTGGTCTGTACTCAGCATCACGCTCTCACAGTGTCTCTCAGCCCTTGGCTCACTCTCCACTGGGCTGCACTTCCTGGGGTTTTGCTGCCACGGTATGGCCTGTCTGTGTGCAGCTGTCTGCTGTTGCACACAGGAAACCAGTGGGAATCCCCGTGGGATGGGTGAGAAGATACAAGGTGCTCTGTTTAAACCCTAACACTGAACCATTTCCGCCTTTCACAGGACTCTATCCCGACACAAAACCATGAGGTGGGACTGGAGTCTGCAGCTTTAAATAAATTACACATACTGTTTAGGAGGTGAGGGGACGTGCTTATCATGGTGTGCATATGGAAATCAAGTGACATGTGGAAATTAGTTGTCTTCCCTACCATGTGGGTCAAACTCAGGTAGTCAGGCTGGGCAGCAAGTATCCACTGAGCCATCTCACCAGCACTGGAGGCTGCGTTTTTACTAAGCTAAGAGCTGCCTGGAGGGCCTAGGCAGCAATCGTAGGGGCTGGCAGGGAGAGGCTGGAGGGCTGGGAAGAAAAACAGCAGCAGGAGAGCAGCAGAGGAAACTTATAGACAGGGCAGGGGTGGATAGGGGGAAGCCCCGACTTATACTTTAGGAACTCTGGCTTTGGGGAAGCAGTCAGGGTAGTGGGTACAGTTAGGGAGAATGGGGGGTGGGCAACCTGAGGGAGGAGCCAGCAGAATGAGGCTGCCCTGAACACATCAAGCCAGTGTCTTTTCAGGGAAGGCTTTGGAAAAAGTGCAGAAAGCTAACCAGACCTAGAAGGAGCAGGATCCAGAGCTCTGCTCTGTCGTAAGGAGGCAAGAAGGTAACCTCACGTCTAGCTGGATGGACTGATAGAATGCTTACCTTTCTAGAGGAAACCAGACAATGAATTCTAAAATTCCTACTTAAAAAGGAAGCCACCATTGTTACAGAAGGATGACCCATTTGGAAAGCGAGCATCCAGCTAAAAGTCCTGGTCAGAGCTGAGCCACACACGCGCCTGTCTTCTCTAAATAGAGGCAGAGGCCCAGGTCAATGAAACAAAATCATCAAGATCTGTTTTAGAACAGCAGTCAGGAACCCTCACCAATGAACCATGGTAAAATGAAGCTCCCTTACCTTGGTCCTGCTGGGACCAGTCTCCTGGACTCAGCTCACCAAGTGCAGTCCCAGACAGGTACCACTGCGACCCTGCACTGGAAGGGATGTCTGTGAAGTTAGCAAATTTATCCAGGGCGATCCACTCTTCTTCAGTGACACCTGAGAGCCGTGGGAGCGTGTAAAATATGGTCTGAAAAAACAGTTGTAAATTCTATTATTTTCCTTAAAAAACGGAGGGAGAATAAAAGCAAAACCAAACCAGGTGTCATTAATGCTTTTCTCAAGCCACCCTCGCTCGACTTGCAGGCTCTCAGCCTGCGGTACCTCTGTACATATGCCTCACTCTGCCCTAGGAAGTTCAGAGAGTCACTGAGGGGCCTCTCCTCCAGCACTAACTACATGTGACTACTATGTTCTTATCAAGAGCACAGCGTGACTCAAAGGATTATCACTAAAGAGAAACATACGTAAAGGCAGCGTCCCGGCCACCGTTCATCCCACACTCAGTTCCAGTGCAGACATCCAAAACCTGCATCCTGGCTCATCAGCATAACTCACAGTGTGACGTGGGGTGAGCCGTGAGGGCTTCGTCAGCTTCAGTGCCTCATATGTAAGGAGGTGGGTAAATAAATGGAGCCTATGAGGCCACCTTTCTGTTCCTCCTCTTGAAGAACTCTCAACCACAGAAAGGCATGTAAGGAAGAAAACCCCCAAGTAACAGGCAACTTAAAAGCAAGATGACACCCAGTATACACGTCTTCAAGTGTTGTTTTAAGGTTTGCTTCAGGGTAGTTCTAAGGAAAATATGGTTTGCTCCACGCTACCTACATCTGTGCATATTTAAACTGGTGTCATGGCGGAGTTGGGCCCCCTAAGCCCAGCTCCACACACCAAGGCCCAGTGACAGAGTCAGGCGGACCATGAGCTCCCCACCACAAGGTCTACACACACAACTCCCACTGTTCTCACAGCTCTGCCTGGTATTGCTGAGAACAAGATAACAGCAGAAAGCAAGGCTGGCAGGGGGTGGAAAAAGGAGAAAAGACTCAGAGCTTGGGGGCTGCCTGGGAAAAGGTAGATGCTAGAGAACCCTTAGGGAGGTGTCAGCAGAGGGCTGTGGAGCTGAGGGGCACTGACAAAGTGTGCAATAGTGAAAAATCCTGGTATGCCTTCTCATGAGAGGAACAATATGGTAGTGTGACAGAAAACATTCATTCATGTGTGTGTGTGTGTGTGTGTGTATGCATGCATGTGTGTATGTGTGTGTGTATGTGTGTGGGTGTATGTTGCTAGGCTCCCAATATAGACCTCCAGAGGAAAAGTCGCCAGGGTCCGTGCTGTTACTTCAGAGCAGGGTAGTCAGCACAGCGCTGTATCTGAAGTTGAAAAGGGTTTAACAATGCCCGGAGTTCTATGCAAACGTTACGAATTTACACTCTGGTGTCATTCTGTTTAACTGCAATATGTATCCTGACAGTTTTATAGTTATATAAGCACTCTGCTACTTTCAACAAAGCGGAGCACCATTTGCCATACCTTTCATCACCTAGAACCTAAAAGGATTAACTGCCATTAACAAGAGATCTTTTGTTCTTGCATTGGTAACAGGCTTCAGTACAAGAGAGTCTCACCTGCACACATGTTCTCTCACTCACTTCCTTTCAGAAATCTGCTCTGATTCCTGCTTAGAGTTAAATATTCCCTTCCAAGGTTTACAAGCCAGACACTGCCAGAGAAATAGAAAGTGAGAATGACTAGCCAGTTGTCACTGCTGAGGGACGAACCGCGAGCACATTCACAACTTCACAGGACCAAGGGGACAGAGGATGAACCTCACAGCCTCCAGCAGCGGGGGCAGGAAAGAGCATCAGGACTACGGACAGCAGACAGCTGACAGGCTGCACTCTCAGCTTACCTCCAGACAGTAGTCCTTCAGGGGGTGAAAGGTGGAGAAGAAGAAATGGTCCTGGATGCGCTGCCAGTTCTTGCTGGCGTTCCTGGGGGAGAGGATGGGGAGGAAACAGCTCTGGAGGGGAAGCCAGGATGGTACCTTAAAGACTTCTCTATCCCAGGCTCATATTCCAGACTCTCCAACAGTAATGTTTATATGCTCTAGTTCTGTCTCTGAGGTTGTGTTTGAATGAGAAATGTCCCCCTCGTTCATGTATTTGAACACTTGGTCCCCAGTAGGTGCTGCTGTTTGGGGAGGTTTAAGAGGTTTATGTATCACTGAGGGGCGGGCTTTGAAAGTTCACAACCCCACCCTACTTCCAGCTCTGTTCCCTCTTGTGAACTTTCAGCTTCCTGCTCTTGCTGACAGGTGTCTTCAGCATAGTGAACACATCCTCCCAGAGCCACAAGCCAAGACAAAGGTTTCCTTCTGTAACTGTGTATGGCTGTATTAATCAGTCACTAACAAGGGGCTACTGGGGACTCATCCTTGAGACCTCCTGTATGTCCCTGAGCTCTGTCCCCAGCATGCAGTGTGCATTTTAAACTGCCACAGAGAAATGTTCTCACTTTGGTTGTGGTTTATAAGATAGAGTCTCAGGCTCACGAGGGCAGCCCTGAACTTAGATATCTGAAGACAATCCTGAGCGTCTCTACCTCCAAGTGCTGGGATCACAAATATGCGCAACCATGCCTAGATTTTTTTCTCTTCTGCCTTTGAACTGGGCACCATAGTGCTCACCTACAGTTCCGACACGCAGCAGACAGGCAGGACGGTTGCCAGGAGAGTAAAGCCAAAGAAAAACACAAAGTTTTGTCTTGTTCTTTGCAGAACTGCGGCTTGAACCCAGGACTCATGCCCTCTAGAACCTGCTCTACCACTCAGCTAGCCCAAGAGTTTGATATTTTAAAATGGAACTCAAGGATCAACAGAGAAACTGAGTAATGCTTTCAAAATCATAAACAAACAAACAAAAAACAAAACAAGGAAGGGAATAAAACCCAGGTCTCTGAGTGTCAAACACAGGCATTGTCCAGTAGAACATAAAGAATGTGGAGAACACACATCCACTGTGTAGCCCAGGTTAGCCTCAAACTCAGTCACATAACAGACCCAAAACACCAATCACCTCTGGGGCTGGGGTTCCCTGTGTCTCTGCCTGGCAGTGGACCCTTCTGTCCTAGAATTTTACATAGGCTGTAGTTTTCACTCTGAAGGCACACAACACAGCTAAACAAGTATTCATCCACAAAACCCAAATGCACCAACCATGAGCAAGGCAAACCCAGCTACCAGGTTTGAAAGGCAAAAGAAGCAAGCAAAAGTCATGTGACAGGACAAGACTGGGACCATCAGCGGGAACTGTGCAGCACTTTCAGGCTATAAGACTTTCTATAATTTGTTCTTTAAAGAATTCTCTGGGGCTGGAGAGAATGGCCCAGCTGTTAAAGGCTAGGCTCACAACCAAAAATGTAAAGATTCTCTGCGTAAGTTTGTTGTACCTCACCTTCCTCACTGCCTATGTTTTCGGGGGGAAAAAAAAGAATGATAAGAGGTACTTTAAACATTCCAAGCATCTAACCACAGACACAGGGAAGTCCAGACAACCTGCTGCAGAGAGGTAACAGGTGTCTGCTAAACCCATTGCTATCCAGGTTCCCTTCCCATCCACACCACAGTGCTCAGCACACTGCCTCAGGTTCCAGCCAAGCTCACACTGCCACTGCAACCGCAGCTGTGCTGGTACACTGAGCCCGTCTCCTCTCACTCTCCTCCCCATGTTCGTTTATCCCCTCACCAGCCTCAGATCTGAGTAAGCAGCTTCTCTCACTATGCCGGCTGCCTTGGAGATGCTTCTCACCCAAAGCCAAGGCCTACAGGTATTGTTCACTGTAAGCCTAACTCTAACTCTTTTCAGTTCTCTGAATACCTAGATACTTGCCCCATGTCCCCAGGACTGGCTTCCTCCAGTGTCCCACCTACCACCAATTTCCAATTTCCAAAGCCGCTTCTCCTGCCCAGAAGTCTCTTTTCATTTGCCAATTTCTGCTCTTTTGGAAGTCACAGATGACGTTGGTTAAAGGATTTCTCTAAACCACATGTATTTGCCATGGTGCCTTCTGCATTCTTTTCTCTTTTAAGATTATTTATCTATTTATTTATTATAATTACACCGTAGCTGTCTTCAAACACACCAGAAGAGGATATCCAATCTCATTACAGATCGTTTTTTGAGCCACCATATAGTTGCTGGGATTTGAACTCAGGACCTTTGGAAGAGCAGTTGTGGATTGATGTTAAGGTGATACATGATTGGACAGTGGAGAAAAAGGGAAATGGAAGGAAGCAGAGATTGGAGGAGAAGCAAGACTCGAGAAGGATGAGTTGGCTCCAAGTGGGCTTAATTGGGATTGGGTAGATGTGAATATTTTAAGGGATTCTATAGGTCTCTTATCTTATATAGAAGGGTAGTTTGTATCTTTGACTATAGAATATAATCTTATTGTGTAGAGGGTTTGTGGATTGAGAATTTATTACATAAAACAACCATGAAAAGCTATTGGGCTTCAGAGTCATGTTCGTGCCAGGCAGTAGAACAAAGAAAGTGCCCGGGCATATCCACCCGGGACAAAAGTAACAGGGCAGGCTAGAGAACCGCCTGGGAAGGGAATCTTGCGGAGTGTGGCTTGCAGACCCTGTGACAGAGTCTGTACGCTCGGCTCCACACTAGAGCTGCATCCTCGGAGTGAGACTGCGGGGCTGTTAAAGGGATAAGTTCTACAATTTAATATTTACAGCAGCAAGCAGTCAATGAGCCACTGAGACACACAGAGATAGGATCTATCTGGCCTGCTGAGGTATGTGCCTGTCACAGAGGTCTCAAAGAAGGGTGTGCACTTAGAGAACAGAGAAAGAAAACATAAAGCTCAGGATGCCTGATTCTCACTGACTGTGTCCCTATTTGGGACCAGGAATTTTAGCGATTTATAGTAATAATAAAACATGGGATCTGAGCCAACAGTTTTTAGGGACCAAGAACCTTAATCTAGGATCCACGGGCAGAGAAAAAAACTCAGTGCCCAATAGTCAGCCATGACCTCACCACAGAAAGAAATGCTCAGCTGGAAGTGGGTGGCGGAGGGGGTGAGGGGCCACTCAGAGGTCGGTCTGACATCCTCCAAGCTGCCTGCCCGCCGTGCAGGAGACAACTCAAGAATTTGCAAGGCTCAAATAAAGAATGAGCATAAAACTCCAATCTGTCTCAATGTTGGCAGCTCATGCCTTTATTTCCAGCACTTAGGAGACAGAGACAGGCAGGCTAAAGCCAACCTGAGCTACAGAGCAAATTTCAGGACAACCAAGACTACAGAGCTCTGTCTCAGAAAACAAAACAACTAAAAAACCAAAACCCCAATTCAGATTCATCATCAGTCTATAATATCTCAACATCATCTGCTGCATGGGGCTGACCCAAGCCCTTCTGTGCCCCAGCACAGAGGGACAGTGACATAAAAGAAGGCAATGAGGCTCCTCCAGGCTCTGCCGGAAAGAACAGCCATGAGGGGTCCTTACCCTGCTCCGTGCATGCTTTCTGCTTGGCTGAGGCTGCACTCGATGACCGCGGTCCAGGCACCACACTCTTCAAACTGCAGGGCTTTACACAGATGCCAGGCCTTCTTGAGGGCTACCAGAGCATAGAGCCGAACGCTGAAGTTGTGGCTCAGACACCACTGCAGGGCCACGGTGAGGGCTTGCTTCAGAACCAGCTTCTGCAAAGACAGAAGAAACAGCTTGAGGACGAGGAGGTGGCAGCATGAGCGAGGGTGGCCTAAGGAACGGAGGACTGAGAGGTGACCAGCTCTGGCAAGCCTTTCACTAGCCTGCTGTGGGGCTGCAGCTTCCTCCCAGGAGAATGAGCTCAACAGCACTCACAACAGTCTCAAGGAAAATGGTTTCAAGGACAACGATCTCAGGGAAAACAACGGTTTCAGGTGTCCCCATTCTTCTAATGGCTACAATATGTCCCCCTCTCCTACAACCTAAGTTGACATCAATCTTCATGCCCGTGTGACACGGCCATTATGTTCTAGAAGTGTGACCCTACCTTATTCCATGACCTAGGCTGGAAAGTGTCCTATAGGAGTCCCACTTTTGGAAAGCCTGAGGTACCCACCATCCTCCATCAAGTGCTGAGCACCTGAACTCCCTAACAGCCATCTTGAGCCACTCAGAGGCAAGAGTAAGAAGCAGGCGTGGGGTACTTGAGAGACGGCAGCAGAGCAGTTAGAGGTTTGGGGTCACTCTGGGCTAAACCCACAAGGACACTCGAGAGTTTAAGATCAGGTAGGGAAGAGGACGGGTCTGGGAGTTGGGGAGGGGTGGATATGATCAAGCACCGTGTAAGAAATTCTTAAATATCTAATAAAATGAGGAAGAAACACGTCTTAAAGATAACTAATCATGCAAATAGATTCTTGTTTTTTTTTTTTTTAACATCAGAATGTCAAGTTCATAAATTCTTGCAAATAATTCACCTCACCTTTTCTGGAATATTCTGAACAATGACGTCCAAATGCGATAAAACAGATAAAAATGTACAAATGCTTGTTTTAATTTTTTCTTCACCCTGATAGGAGATGAGATAGAAGAATCGTCACTTGGGGCTTAACTGTTAGAAGAGGCTGCGGGACCCTGGGCAGGCAGGGGTAGGAGGCAGCCTCTGCCCTCTTCCCTGAAGCAGCATGGGCTTGTGTAGGGCACAGACTGAAAACCAGAGAGGAGGGGCACTCCCTGCAGCCCAGTGCATTCTCACAGCACCGAGTAGCCTCACACGTACCAAGTCCCTGGGCCAGGCCTACAGGACAGGAGTGGGGACCAGGGTCACGGCACAGAGGAGCAAGATAAATAAAGACGCAGGGCAGAGGAGGTGAGAGTCTCACTGGCCCTTGGGACAGTACCCTGCTGTTACAGACAAGGTGACAGCCATGGGTAAGGAATGCCATCTGGAGCCCTAGCAGATACATATGGGTATCAAGACTCTCAGGGTGCAGAGCCACCAAGAACAGATGCTGTTTACATGGATAGGTGGGTGCTGAGCAACCTAGCAGCCCAATCCTGCGTGATCTGGGTGTCTATGCTCAAGCATAGTCACAGGGGTGGGATCCAGGAGGGCAAAGCGCCCACTATGGCCACCAACACTCATATCAAATGTGATTGTCACACAGCACGAGAACAAGGTGAGGTTAATACTGTCAACTGGTTTCAGTCATAGAAGGGACAAGCCTCTGGGCACCCCAGTGCGGGATGAGTTAGACTAGGCTAACAGAGATGGAGAGAAAGTGAGCTGAGCCTCACCATCTCTTCTGCTTCCTGACTGTAATGTGACCTCACACTCCTGCTGCCATGCCTTCCCCACCATGATGGTCTGCACCCTCAAACTGTGAGCCGGTGAACCCCTCCTTCCTCAAGTTGTCGGGAATTTTATCAGATCTATAAGAACTAGTACACGTGAGAAGGGGTAAGGTAAGGTAGTGACAGCCCACATGAGATAGAACGGTTACGAGCTGTCACTTGTCTGTATCTGGGTGGCAAGTGTTTCCCTCTATACCCTCTGTGGTCATTTGGACATGCTTGTCCCAAGGAGTGGCACTATTAGGAGGTGTGGCCTTGTTGGAGGAGGAAGTGTTACTGTGGGCATGGGCTTTAATACTCTCATCCAGGCTGGGCTGGAATTTCTGATTTCCCTGCCTTAGACTCCTGGGACTACAGGTGTGCAACCCCATGCCCAGCCTCCCTTACACCTTTATAACAAAAGCCTCTCCCATCTTTATTTTGTCAACATTAGAATAAATCACTACACACTCAGGGCAAACGTGGGGAATTTCTGTCGCCCAGTAGCACTCGGGATGCACAAATACAAACACCAGCGTCAACATTACAGTCACTGAGGGACAGAAACAGGCACTGAAGTGAGGGATACCTCCACTCACACCCTCTCCTAGTTCCGAACATAGGAAGAAAATCCTTACTTACGTAAGAAAAACATGCCCAGAACTTCGGGAGAAACTCAGGAAATTTATGAAGAATCAATATAATAAGCCACTCAATAAAATATTTTATGGACGCTTGATTGTTGGTGAAGCCAGCATGGAAAACCTTATCAATAATCCCATGTAAGAAGTTCTGAGGGAGAAAACAAACATTAAGTTGTTAACACACTATAACTTTTCAATTAAAAAAAACCCTTCCCAACTGAGGCTGGAGAGGTGACTCCGCAGTTTTCTTACCAAATTTACCAAAAAATTCTTACCAAAAGATTCTACAAAAATCTTCTTTAATTTTCCTCTTTAAAATAATAATAATAATTTTAAAAAACAGGCGTTATTTTTAAACATGCCTCCGAGGTTGGACTCAGCAGCTTCAAGTTGCTCTTGCTGAAGACCTGGGCGCACTCCCCAGAGCCCAGACTTACTACGCCAGATCCGGGGATCTGGAACCTCTTCTGGCCTCTATACATGCACAGTACACAGACATCCATGCAGGAAAACACTCATATACATGATAAAACATAAGACTGACTTTGTGCTAGAGCATTTCTAGTCAGCACCTCACTGTTCACTCAGGCATCACTTTATGATGGTTTTGACGGGGAAAGACACACAAGTCTAATACTTTCTCTAAGTTATAAACTTACTTCATTTCTGTGGGTGGTGCCTATACATGTAAATGCTCATATATGCATGGACTCATGTGCAGGTATGTGTGCACATACATATGGAGGCAGTCCAGAGGTTATCAGTGGCAGGTGTTTTCCTCAGTCACCCTCCACCTTATTTTTTGAGGCAGGGTCTCTTCAATTTGGACAGACTGGCTGACCAGCAAGCCATAAGGCTCCTCCCATCTCCACTTGCTAAGCAACGGGATGCTGGTGTGCTACTAAGCTTGGATCTTTGTGTGGGTACTGGGGAATGACCTCAAGTCCTCCCACTGAGCCATCACCCTGGGGAAGCACCCATGTGCAGCTTATTTCACTCTTGGACCCAGCAGCTCAGAAACACTTGGATGAGGAGCAAAGCTCCTGACAGTAACACATGGAGAGGTCAGGACAACATTTGGGAGTCAGTGTTCTCCTTCCACAGTGTAGGTCCCAAGGACTGAACTCAAACTAGCAGACTCAGCAGCTTCTCTCTGTGTATCTGGGACAGAATGGGCACCTCAGTAGCTTCTGAGGCTGGTACACTGCTATCACCACAGCTGCTCTAGCAAACCTGGTTCCCTTAGCTGCTGCCACATTACGCAGAGCTAGTGATCGAGTGTGCATTGTGTCTGTCTCTCTCTCAATCTCCTTTCTCCTCCCCCCACTTCTCTCTGCCTCTCTCATACACAGATTTTTTTTAATGAAAAGGATTTTACAACTTGACGCTAGCTGGAGTCATCAGAGAGAAAGGAGCCTCAGTTGAGGAAATAGCTCCATGATATCCACTTATAGGACATTTTCTCAATTAGTGATCAATGGGGGAGCCCAGCCCATTGTGGGTGGAGCCATCCCTAGGTTGGCGGTCCTGGCTCTATAAGAAAGCAGGCTGAGCAAGCCAGGGGAAGCAAGCCAGTAAGTAGCATCCCTCCATGACCTCCATCAGTTCCTGCCTCCTGATTCCTGCCCTGTTAGAGTTTCTGTCCTGCTTTCCTTTGGTGATAAAGAGCCCGATAAGCCATTTCCTCCCCCACTTGCTTTTGGTCATGGTGTTTCTTCACAGCAATAGAACCCCTGACTAAAACATAGAACATGAGAACTATCACACCTGGTCAAATGCAGGGAAGAGGACAAGAAGAGTCTGCCACACACGGTTCTTCACCCGGTGCTGGAGGGAGTTCTCATGGTATCGGGTTCTAGACCTGGCTGCTGACTCATCCTGGAGAGACAGGGTGGGGGTCAGTCAGGGTAAACCTCCAACCACACCTGGGACTGAGAGCAGTATCAGAGACAACTTCAGACCTGAAAGGTGTTACAGAGCAACCCTCCACACACCTTTGTTTCTGCCCCTTCGTCCTAGTTCAATTTGAATCTACAGTTCATTTCCAGTGTCACTGAGGGTAACCACCTCCAGACACAAGGTGGCAGCACTGTGTCCTGCAACACAGAGCTTTTCTTTCTGGCTTTCAGCAAAATCAGCCAAGCAGCCCACCTTTGCAGGGTGTGAGCCCAGGAACTCCTCTACCAACAAGCTATGGCCTCAACTCCTCGAGGGTGACTTTAGTCATCACCAAGTCACTGCTGAGCTAAGAAGCCATTGAAGAATGTTATACACACTGTCAGATTCCTTTAAGATGAAAAGGCAGTCAAGCATCTCTAGGCCCATTTTCAAAGGTGGGTGTGTCTACACTTCAAGTCTCAGAGACCTTTCTAGATAACATTCTCCTCTACTTTCAAGTCTACTGAGCCTTGAGGTAGCCAATGAAACACCATTTCCTTTGAGACAGAACCCACATCAGCTCCCACAAGGTAGGACCGGACATTTTATTTATTTATTTTGTGAAAAATACTTCCTAGGTCTTATACACCAGAGCTGACCTTCTCCGTTCAGAGAATGAAGTTTGTTAACATAAGTAAGACACGGGACTAAGTGGGTTCCATAGTCACTCGGGCATTAGCAAGGTCAGAGTGCAGGGCAGAGCTCTGTCCATTTAAGGAATAAAAGAACCAGGACACAGCTCAGTGGTAGAACAATCGCCTACTACACTCAAGGCCCCAGGTTCGACTACACTCAATACCATCCTTTCTATTTCCTCCCAGGTTTAGGAAACCATCCTTCAGACACGGTACAGGTGACTGGGCAGGTGATATGGCAAGCTCAGAAAAGCTGGTCATTTTTATCCTCTGAGTAAGAAATTTCCATCAGTCCTAGAGATATCAGGAGCCAAGTCTGAACCTGACAGCAGTGAGTCTTAAGACAGGTAACTGTTGGCTAACACTGCAGCTGGACACCACGTAGAGTCACTGAAAAGAGAAGATGCTGAGCAGGTCTGTGAGAGGCTTTAGGTTAGGTTGAGGTGGGAAGAACGGCTCTAAATGCGGGCTGTGTGATCTGATGAACAGAGGAGCCAGTGAGCAGAACTCCAACGTTCACCTCTCTCTGCCTCCCTGACCGAGGACTCATTACGGCTGCCTCAGCATTCCTGGAAATGGTGGACTGTACTTTGCAAACCAGGAGCCAGCATAAACCCTTTCCTTCCTTAAGGTGTGTTTGTCCTGTCTTTTTTCATGACAAAAAGTAAACAAAAGGACACAGCAGTGTTTGAGGGACTCTGGGGTCCTCTCGGGGTGCCCCTTCCTGAAGAGCTGCTGGTTTTATACAGACAGTGTGTGCGTGCAGCACAGGAAACACAAGTCTGGACAGGCTACGGGGCCAAGGGAACGGAGCCTGAGCTCAGGTAGACAGGTACTAATGAAAACCACAGGGCGTCATCTCCAGGGGTTTCTCGGTAAAAAGTGTTTAGAGATACTCCATGTCTCCACATGTGCCGGTCAAATAAAGGGCAAGTTCCAGATCACGGCCTGCTGAAAGCGGAGTTCATTTGACACAGGATAAAGGCTCCGCCTTACCTTTTCCAAGAGCTTGATGGCAAGATCTTCTAAAAACAATTTGTGGGACACATCGGAGCAATCTAGCAGACACAAAAATTTGATGGCACAGATTCTCGAGTAATAATCTTCTCTCCTGGTGCTTAAAATATAAAATGATAAACTATGTTAATGTGTTTGAGAAATGAAAAAAATACATCCACATTTTGAACCAAATGTCATCATAAGTACCAACCGTCCCCTGAAACATGCTTGGCATTATGTAAGTCTATGTTTAGTGAATATCCTTTTGAATTGGGAGTCAGCAGACAAGTACTCCACAGAAAAGAACCGGCACAGATCCACCCAGAACTCAAGGATCTACACACACACACGTACACACACACACACACACACACACACATACACACACACATACACACACACATACACGAGCACACATACAAACACACATGCATGCACACACACACACACACATACACACACACACACACACACACACACACACGCACGCACACACATATATACACACACCTGTCCCCAGACCCTGCCTCCTACTATACAGTAGTTCCCTTGTGCTTTAAATGTCTGGTTGGTATTTCCGAATCTCAGGTAAACTATTCCAGAGTTAATAGGTATCACTTTATTGTAACAATAAGCACTTGGCAAGACCCACTTGAAAGTGACACTGACTACTATGTTAAACCAGCCCAGCAAATAAACAAACAAAATAATACATTAAAAACAATGAACTGGGCTGGAGAGATGTACTAGCATCTACAGGACTGAGTTCAGTTCCCAGCACCTACATCAAGAAGCTCACAACCTCCTAGAACTCAACCCCAGGGATTCTACACCCCCTTCTAGGCTCTTTAGGTGTCTGTACTCACATGCACATACACAAATGCACACAGATACACATAAGTAAAAGTCTCTGAAAATAATTATAACTGCTCACATTTAAGGAATCATGGCAGATAACTTAAAATATAGCTAGTCTTGGAGTGAACACTTGTTATAAATATTCACAGCAATCACCTGTTGGTCCTGACTCTAAAATCACAATAAATGATTTCACAATCTTTTCATATTTCAAACACACATGTGGGCTTATGAAAGAAGATGAGAAAATAAGGCTTGAATAAAAGGCATTTGATGAGCTCCAAAAATTTCAATTTAGGGCTGGTAAGACAGCTCATGGGGAAAAGGCTTTTGACAAGCAAGCCGGGCCGCCCAAGTTCCACACTCAAAACTCACATAAAGGTGGGGGAGAGAGCTGTACAGAGTCATCCTCTGACCTCTCTATGTGCGCCATGGCACAAGCCCTACCCCCTTCAACACATAATAATAAATCCATTTAAGCTCAATTAGATAAAAACCATCATCCTAGAAATACACCTTCATGGTTATCCCACACTCATCAGCTACACACATTGACTAGGTATGAACTTTTCTATGTTAATTATTCAATGAAAGGGCTTCAGTACAGCCCCAAAAACAAAGCAAAACAAAACACCTCAGAGCCTTTCATTTGCTCTATTTTTATATATAGTGTATTTACTTGTTAAAATGGTAATAATGAATTCTATAAATTTTACAACCAAGTAAAGGCTTAAAGAATAAAGTGTACATGGTTACCTCTTCCCCTTCACCCGAGCCCTCCCGTGCGGAGCGGCCTGTACGATCTGAAGGTCGGCCTTACTTGAACTAATCTACATTTTTGAACACTTATTAACTTAGTGAGTAGTGAAGATATAAATAAAATATATGAGCAAAAAATTTTATTTTTAACTTGGTTTTAATTTTTTAATTTTTATTTCCTGTGCATTGGTATTTTGCCTGCATACATGTCTGTGTGAGGTTGTCGGAGCCCCTGGAACTGGAGTGACAGGCAGCTGTGAGCTGCCATGTGGGTTCTGGGAACTGGACCCCGGATCCTCTGGAAGAATGGCCGTGCTCTTAACCACTAAACTCTCTCTCCAGCACCAACTTTTATATTTTAAAGATTTATTTATTTATGTATATAAGTGCTCTATCTGCATGTACACCCACATGCCTGAAAAGGGCATCAGATCCCATTACAGATGGTTGTGAGCCACCATGTAGTTGCTGGGAATTGAACTCGGGACCTCTGGAAGAGCAGACAGTGCTTCTAACCACTGAGCTATCTTTTCTCTTAACACATTTTTGAAGGCCTGTGTTATGGTTTGGATGGGAAATTCCCTCTCAGGTTCATATGTTGAAGCTATGTTTGCAAGGGGTGGCCCGTTATGACAGTTTTTTGGAACCTTGGGAGGTGGGGCCTAGCTGGAGGAAAGGAGTCACTGGGAGTCACTGGGACTGGGGAAGGGCCAGAAGGCTGACAGCCCTGCTTCTCTTCCCATTTCTGTTTGCTACCCAGCTCTGGATGCCAGGGCCATAAGCCAATCCTGAAGTCCTGATGGGCTGCATTTCCCCAAACTCGAGGTGCTTGTCAAACATTTAGCCAAAGTATAGTAGTAATAGTTAGTAGTAGTAGTAGGTAGTAGTAGCTGGTAGTAGTTAGTAGTAGTAGTTGGTAGAAGTAATGGTAATAGTAGTTGGTAGTAGTAGTAGTCATCGTAGTAGTTAGTAGAAATAGTAGTAGTAGTAGTTAGTAGTAGTAGTAGTAGTAGTAAATAGTAATACAGCTAATTTATTAAACAAGATATAATGAGAGAACTTTCATAACCCTTATGAATAAGAGAACTACAGAGATGGCTCAGCAGTTAAGAGCACTAGCTACACTTGCAGAGGACCCAGGTTCTATTTCCAGGAATCACATGGTGGGCCACAACCTTCTTTAACTCCACTTCCAGGGATCTGACACCCTCTTCCAAGCTCTGAGGGCACCAGGTATGTATGCGGTGCCCTGATATCCATGCAGGCAAAACACACGTGTAAATTCAAAATAAATGAGTCTTTTTTAAACTTTATGAGTAAAGACCGCCACAGATGTAAAGTCAAGTGGAAAGTCTGGCTTGCATCAAGACACAAAAACAAGCTGTACTTACTTCTCTATGACCATGTTTGCTGCACAGTCTTGTCCTAGGTTTCCTATGAAGGTTTGGACATCCTGAATGAGTCTTAAAAATGTGGGGAGAAAAAGAAAACAAGCTCAGCAAATTAAATAGCCTAAGTTAATACTACAGCCTGGTTGAATGCTCAACACGGATGTAACCCACCCATATGTGACGAGCTGACCGTGGGATTTTTACCTCTGATCACGCCTAAACACTGTTCCAAACACACAAGCCTCCAGGACAAGTTCACTGTAGTCCTTAGCACTGGAGAATGACCCCCGGGACACACCGGAAGCAGCTGCTAGCCAAGACTGGCAGCAGTGACGTATCAGAATATTGAAGACACCTGATTTTATGGAGGACATTTCAATTATCCTGGACACAATCTGAAAGGAGACACAGCACTCAGGTTCACCATTGGCCAGGTCAGTTGTGAAGGAAATTAGCAATATGATAATCATTAAAATCAGCAGCATAACAGTTTTGGTAAAAGGTATGACGAGCTTTCAGATGAGGTTCCTAGAGAAAGGAACCTTCCCAAGCCTGGGATGATCAATCTATAGTCAGCTTGAGTAATGAGAAAGGTGTCTCTAAGTGTCTAAGTGCCTTCAGGGTGTTTCCCGACATCCGCTCTGCATGTGGTGGCGCATGCTTCAGCCCGGGGCCTGCAGTGAATGAGGTAAGCTGAGCACCAGCGTCCAACCCCGTTTCTGGACTGTGGATGTGCTGTGACAGCTGCTTCGTGCTCCTGTTGTTGTGTCTTCCCCACCATGGACTGTGTCCCCACACCATGAGCCCCAAACCCCTTTCCTTCCGTCTCATAGGAATGAGAAGAGTAACTCACAGCCTGGCCCCGAACCCTATATATCAAATTCAAACTACAGACAGCTTTTGATGCCAACTTACAAAGGGTCTTTATGAAAAGCACAACCCGCAGGGCCTGCTAAAATTTACTTTCTTCCTTTGTGTAGCATATGCTTTTGCTGAACTGGGGAACGTAAGGTGTGTGATAAAATTATCAAAACAAAAAACAAAGAAACAAAAAAACCAATGAAGCTCCCCTAGAATGTTTTCAGATGAACCAGGGTCACAGAATGCTAATTCCTTGTGTTTCCAGAGTGTGTGCCCGGTCCAGTATCATGGTCGAGTCACCCATCCAGAACTTCCCAGGAGAGACATCTGCCAAAGATGCAGGAGGAGGAGGTAAGTCCTCCCTGCCAAATAGGACTTGAGTGCTCTGGAGGTCAAAACCAGTGTCCTGATGTCCCCCACAGTGGGCAGAAGGGTGAGAGGAGCAGCATCAACCATGAACAGGAACCGGCAGGAACCGGAAACTGCAGGAGGACAGAAGCCATTGGGCCATCCTCCCTGCTGAGGAAAGGGCTACAGATATACGAGTGGCCATCTCTCATAGCCCTGGGGACATCTCTAGAATGTCCCTGGAGAGCAATATCTACAGAGGCTTCAAGCCCTGTTCATGTAAGACAATGTGGAGGCTGCATCGCACCTCCATACAGGAACATCATGGCTACTTTAGATCAGATGTGCAACCTGGGCTCACGGCTACAGCTGACCCAGGACAGCCGCAAATGTCCCATGTCTATAGACAATGATATCATGTTGCAGTACCCAAGGGCTGACAGCCTGCCCCTCATAACCTCTGGATTGCTGACAATATCTAATACAGTAAAAATACTTGTTATTTTTTTTTTATAAGTAAAGAGGCTGTATTTGTTCAGCACTGATACAAACTTTTTAAAAAATGTTATCTAAAAACCTTCACATCCATTTGTTTGGTGAGGAACATACAAATGGCACAGCACACACGGGCACAGAGGGTAACGCTTGGGAGTTGCTCTAGACGTCACCACGTGAGCAGAATCCAACTCTGGTTTTTCAGGCTTTGTGGCAAGTGTCTTTACCCACTAAACCATCTCTCTGGCCATCAAATATTCCTGCTTATTGGCTGAGTCTGTAAATGATAAAGTGTGAAGCCTCAAATTCAGAGGGCTGTCCATATGCCAGAAAACAGAGCGTTTAAAATCCTGTGTGTCTCCACAGAAGATTTGAAAAAATGATAGTTCAAGGACAAAAGGTGCCTGCCATGTGCCTTCCGTCTCTGTCAGTGTCAAAGCAAATCTTCTCAGCTCAGCAAAAACTCATGCCACCATGCAGGAGGGACAGGATTTCCAGGCCACCCAACGGTTAGAGAGGGAAGAGCGAGGCCTCCTTGATGAACATGAGTCAGGGGTTTTGTTTTGATTTGACTGTTGTTTTGAGACAAGGTCTCACTATGTGGCTCTGACTGGCCTCGAACTATGTGGACAAGGCTGACCTTGAACTCAATGATGGTGGACTGTGTCTCAAATTCAGAGATCACAGCTTCTGTCTGAGTGTTAAGATTAAAGGCGTGCCCCTTCACACCTGTCTGTGCCTAAAGATCTTAAATGCTGTTTGAACATGACAGTAAGCTGTGGTCTGAGTGTTAAGTGTCCCCATGACTCAGGCATTCTGATTCCTTTGGCCATCTGGTGGTGGTATTTCGAGGTGGCACCTCTGAGATCAGACTGGCCCTGTGTCTGCTCTCTTCCGCCTCATACACCAACATGTCAAGAGCCACTGTTTCCCTCTCCTTCCTCTACAGATGGGGCAGCCACATTCATGACAGACTGTAACCCCTGAAACTGTGAGCCAAAGTCGACCACTGCTCTGGTCCTGTCAGCCATCTGGTCACAGCAGCAGGGCAGGTGGCCTCGTCTCTGCCTCCTGTCCCTGTGACCAAATTTCCTCATCTCATGCAGGAACACGTTCTGAGAACAAAGGCACTTGGCCACAGGTACACCTCTTCTCTTGTCCTACTGACCACACAAACCACAAAGAAAAAAAGTCACCTCTTTTATTTTGAAATACGCCTGGCCCTTGAGTTTCGCAGCAATGGTGAGAATCTCATTATCAAAAACGAAGTGAACGAAAGCTTTTAAATTCGGCCAGAACGTCAGCTGTGTGCTGCTCAAGGAAGACATAATTTTCCAAGCCACGTCAAAGGATTCTATGCAGAGTGTCTCCTCGGAGGTCAGGAGCTGGCAGGAGGGGGTGAAAGGACACAGTCAATCTCCAAAGCGCTGTTGCTTCTTCATTACCGGGCTCACCCCTCCCCCCATCTCACCTTGGGAACCAGAACCTTCATGCAGCAGAACACAGGTAAGATGAGGCTGGCAGGGAGGATGCTGAGGACATCCAGCGCTGACCGCAGGGTCTGCACAGGCATCTCGACAGCAGGGAGAAAGCACTCCAGCGTGTCGCTTTCCGTGGCTAAAGTAAGGGGGCGGTGTTTTCTCAGAAGGAAGGCAAGGCAGACCCACTGAGCATGTAGATACTGTGCAACTACTTTCCCCCATCCTTGGGAAGACGACGATTCTTCAAAGACACTGAAAATATCAAAAGACAAGATACTAAAGACTTTGCTTCTTTGACATATTATGCTGTTCCTTATAAGGCAAATGGACAGATGGTTTGAAAGTGGTCAGGCTCTTGCAAATCCATGGACAGAGCTTGGGAGGAGCTCGGGAGGCAGAGGCTCTCCCAACTTCTCAGTCAGATATAAAGTGCCTCGAAGCCTCTCCAGGACCCAGGTAGATACTGGCACCACACACATCAGCTTTTCGGTTTCCAAAACTGTTAAGTGTCTCTTTATGAGCTACCTGGCCTCGGATAAACTGTTACAGCAACAGAAAACCGACAAGGGATCTACCCAGTCACCACCAAGCCGACCAGCCACTAAATACTGAAGCAACCCCACAGAATTAAATTTTGCAAGGTATTTCCACAACCTTGAAAGGCTGACAAGGGAGATGGAGAACCTTCATGACACACTTTCCTCCAAAATGGGGCCTCATCTCCCTACTCTGCTGATCCAGGAGCACCACCAAGCATCACCAACGGCCACAGTGTAACAAAAACTGGACTGTTGTTAGCTCTTAACAAAGACACGCCTCACTCACCTGCCATTCTCCAGGGGACACACACCGATGTTCTTCACCTCTGAATGCGGCTTCTGCAGCATCTGGTTGAGTGGGAGGGCGGACAGGAAGCTGTCCACAGGATCAGCATTGGGACAGTCGGGCTGCAGCACTGGGTGCCGGTCCACAGCCTCACACAGAGCTGCCAGGGTGGCCATGCTGACTACTCTCTGCACCTGATGACTCAGGGTCGGCTCCTGCAGAGGACAAGATGACCCTGAAGCAAGTCTCAGTCTGAGGCTATGACACCTCAGCGACACCTCACGTCCTGCTTCCCTTCCCGTTGAGCCGAGTATCAGTGTGACAAAAGATGAAGTGTGTGCTCTCTGCAGAGTTTAAAATGACAGCAGGTACTCAGCACATAAGAGGAAACCTCGACCTCTACAATGAGAGCTGCCTAGACCTTCTCATAGGACAGATCAGCCACTTGTGAATAGCAATTGTCCTGGCTTTGTTAGGGTCCAAACCAAGGGACCAGCCTTTAACTACTCTGCCTTTCTACAGTTGCTAAAGCCCAGTACCAACATATGTGCATAGACAACCCCACTGTGAAGAAGGGGATAACTGCCACTGTGTGGACACAGAGGCTGTAGAGAAATGAAGGAAGGGGGGAGAGCTTGATCCAACAGAGGCTACTGCCATTCCCTCTCCTGGAAGGCCAGGCCATGTAGGAGGTGCTAATGGTTGGAGTCATCACCAGGCTCACATGAGGACAAACCCAGCTGGCTGTACTGTCTGCGTGGTTGTAAAATCTTAGTGAACAGGTCACTAGGAAGTAGACCCAAAAGGGGGTTCTGGTATGTGCTCTTTACTTCCTGGTTTGCTGTGATGTCAAGGGCTCCACCCATACACCAACGACACTGAGGCACCGCACCACTCCCCCGCCCTAACAGTGTTCCCTCTTAAACCCTAAGCAAGAGGTGACTTCCCTTGAGTCATCTCTGTCAGGGAAGTAAAGAGCACATACTTGTGACAGAGAAGCCGTAGGTGGTTCCCGGGGCAGCTGCAACACAGGACACAATGGGAACAGAGGGGAAGGGTGGACAGCTAGCCTGGAAGCCAAGGAAGGAAGCCAGCCATGGAGTTTAAGGCTTATAAAAGGGTTTTGTACTGGGCCAGGGTGATCAAAAGACCCAGGGGTCTCCCATATCTGCACCGGGGTGATTTTAAGACTGGAGAATTGCTGGGTATAAAGTCACACATCTATAAATTCAGCTGCTCGGGAGGCTGAAGCAGGAGGATGAGTTCAAGGTTAGCCTGGGTAACCTAGGAAGAGTCTGTCTCCTAGTGTAGGTAAGATGAGATGGGAGCCCTTTGTAACACAAAAGCACTCGAAAGGTCATGACCCCACGAGTGTGACATAACTAAGGGTGGGATCATGAGAAGTCTGACAAAAGTCAGGTTTTTTTAATATACAGTGACCCAAAATTACCTGAAAAGTCAAATGTGTGCTGGCTCTGCTTGTCCATACTCATTGTGGGACCTCATGGCAGCCTTGGTCCTGAACACAACCACTTGTCACCTTGACTTCTCCAGAGAGCCAATGAATGTACCAGACACCCAGACCCAGGCCGAGGCTGTTGTATCTTATAAACAGCATTGTGTGTACAGTTCAGCTCTTACAGAAACATAGGCTCAATTTCAGAAAACAGAGACTTTATGTTCCCACAATGGTTCCTCAGCATGAGAGGATATCTTTGGATTGTACTGTTAGACAAACAATTATATCTACCTCCCATATTTATAGACCTATATGCCAAAGTTTATGAAAAATATTTCCATGAAAAGGAATCACAAGTGAAAACAGATTTAGACCTGGCATAGGGAGTGAGAGGTCCTATGTTCAATACCTAGGAGAAGAAGGAAGGGAGGGAGGAGGGATGGGAGGAGGAAAAGAGCTAAGAAGGAGGGACGGTGGAGGGAGGGAGGTAAAAAAGAGGGGAGGGGCAGAGAAAGAGAAAGATCCCATGACGTCAAAGCTCTGGTGTGTTCCAGCTATATTCTCACAGTATTAGCACCCACAGGCCGAATCTTAACAACCAGATTTAGGAAATCCTTATAATCACAAAATATTGTAAAACAATCAAATAGGTATCCCTTCCTGGACATAAGCACACACCTTCAGCCCAGGAGGATTACCTGTCTGTCCTCAGCCTCCTGCAGATGGCGAACGCATGCGTTTTTCAAAGGAGAAATGACTCTGCTAACAGGGCTGCCTGCCTTCCAGCCCAGCTTAACCTGAAGACTCACGAGCTCGGCCAATACCGTCAGGTACAGCTGGCAGTGGTCCAGATCTGCCACCTACAACAAAAGTTAGGCCATGTCAGGATGACAGGGTCTGTGACTCCACCCAAGCAGGATTCAGGCAGGAAGCCATCCCAGCTCTGGGGGGACACTGAAGAGAAGGAGCCATCCCGTCATGCGGTGCCCAGCATGTCCTTGTGCAAGCGGATGCCCTTCTTTACAGTCTGGACTCTCCAAGAAGGACGCTGTCATAGCACAGCCCTGAGACCACAGCGGTGAGGAAGCCTTGGGAGGCAGAAACTGCTCAGTGAATTCTTTTTTTTTTTAAAGCAAATATCAATATTCCTCTCAATGGGTACCTTTGTATTTTCATCCCTCTGCAATGCTTTTGTGCAGTCACCACCATCTCTCCGTAGTCTCTGGCCACTCCCAATGGCCCTTCTCTTCCCAATAACCCCTTCTCCTGCGAGAGCATGGCTGAGGGATTGCTTACATCAGGGCAGGCACCTTCCCAGGGGCGACTCCCCTGAAGAAAATATCTCCTTCTCCTGGCAACTGTTTACTGCACAGAACTCCCCAGGAAGGGACGGGGCCATGAGAACCCTTCCTGTCTCAATAGCTGATGTTGATGGGGCCCAAGCTCATACAGGTCTTGTGCACTTACCCAGTCTCTCCACACACACACACACACACACACACACACACACACACACACACACACACACGCCTAGTCCTACCCTTAATCTAGCATCCAGAATATCTGGATCCAGGTCCCAGTCACACACAAATGTGTCAAGGACCTCAAATCCATGACAGTCAAACTTACTAATCGTGGTAAAAGGACAGACAGACATATATCATATGGGGAAACTGAGGCACGGAAGGGCCGCATCCCCTGCACAGGCCTCAGTCACTAACACAGATGAAATGGGAGCTAAGGGCTATGGTTTGTGTGCAGAACGCCTTTGGGAGGCTCCTGTGTATAAACACTTGTCCCCAGGCGGGGGCGCTGTTCGGGAGGTTGAGAGACCTTGGGAGTTGCTACCTCTGGGAGAGTGGCTACCACTGGGGGAGTGGCTAGCTAGAGGGCGGGCCTTCCGGTAGGGCTCTGGCTGCTTTGGTTTACCACCAGAAGTAGCTATTTGCCTGACTCTCCCACTGTCCTGCCGCAGCCCGTTCCTGTCACCGGATCTTCCTGCCGTGGTAGATCCACGTCTTTCAGACGACGAGCCACATTAAGCCTTCTTGATTTAAGCTGCTGCTGCTGGGCATTTTACCCCAGGACACTGGGCTGCAGTATGGTGGCTCTGCTTCCCAGAGTGGCTTCTGGAGAAATCATCATACCAAAGAAACACCCTTCTCCGGTTGGTCCGGTGAGTGTGGACAAAGGCAAGCAACAGCCGTGACGGCTGCAGGAGAAGCTCCTGAAGCCTGAAGTTACTCACGTCCTGCAGCTCCTTCATGGTGAGTCTCCTGAGCAGGAACTGAGACACGCTCTCCGCAGCAGACATGACGGAGGCCTGGAGGGCAGTGGATACCTCATCTGTGGGGGAAAAACGCTTTATTAGCACGACAGAGGTGGGGTCTTGGGTACAGAACATGCCAGAAGCTCTTGTACAACTGCTTGAGAGAAAGGTAATCACTAGAGTCCAGAACTTTCTATCTCAGACCCAGCATGAGGAGTCCGGGCTGTGGTGTCAGCACATGGTGGAACATGCCCGTAGATGGATTTCAGAGCTCTGAATGTGGGAAAGACACACGGACTTCTCACACACACTGTTTCTGTGGCACCATGTTTCTAGGACCATGTTCTCAGCCAACTAATCTTCAACCACCGTGCCAAGAGAGCACATGGGCAAAGGTGAGTCTTTCCTACATGGAAGCTCTGGAGTTCCTACAGAATAGACGGGACCCCCATTCTGAACACCAGCAACACCCCCAGAAGCTACTGCAGAATCCACTCGTCCTCACCATCCTGGACACCGGAACCTCTTGGCACACTAGAATGCAGCAACCTCACCAGCAGCTGGAGGCACCGGTCAGCCCTCAGCAAGGGCATGTAGGCATTGGTGCCAAGCTTCCCAAGGGCATCCAGCAGGGGGTCTAAGAAGATCCTCAACACGTTCTGAGTCCTCTGCTTTTCCCTAGAGGGTAAAAGGACACCCACATCAGCATCTCAAAAGCATGACAATTCCCCACTTAGCACTTGGAGAGCAAAACAGCTCAGGGGTCATACGGTTTACTTCATGGATGGTGCACATGCCCAGGACCTGTCAGGGCCTTGCGACCTCACAGTGTGGGACACAAAGCCCGAGCCCACGCTCTATGTTAAACTGCTGAGGTCTGGACCGATGATTTTTCAGCAAAGCAAAACAGGTGAAAACAACCCAAATCCATCTACCTGTCTAACTATCAACAAATAAATTGCAAAAAGAAAAGCATAAAGTAGTAAAAGACATGTAACATAAACGTTTTAGAAATACAAAAGGAACATAAGCATGTAAACACCCTAAGCATGTAAAACTATTACGAAGGTCGCCTCTCACACTACAACTGTCTAGAAGGGATGTGGCGTGTCGAGGTCTCGGTTCCTCTCGCTAAGTCCCACCTAACCCTGGTACTTCTTCCCGATGCCAGTGCATCCTAACTGCTACTTCTGCTGCCATGGAGTACTTTACAATTTACACCATCTATTTTTCCGGTGCCAGTATAAAACAGTAAGCACCATATACTGTCTAATTTAGCACTAAATTGTAGATCAGACATTCAGCTTACCAACCTGCAAGCCCTACTACTCCTATTAATCTGAGGTTCAATTAAACGTTTCTTTAGAATGTGGCCAGTGTTCTGGTTCTGGCCTCTGTCAGTGACTCCACCCATCCCTGAAAAGTCTAAATGCCCCTGATAAACCTAACTAGCCTTTCTCTTCCCCACGTGCCCCGTACTCCCAGCAATGAAGAAACCCTGACCTGAATTTGGTCTTCACTCCTTCCACGTCCACAGCCAGCAGGACCATCAGCGCTGTCAGCCTGGCTTCGAGCCAGTCGGGCACAAAGCCGCTTTCTTCTGTAAGATAACAAAAGGTACTGCTTAAGACACGTTCTCAGGGCCCGAGAAATGGTTCAACAGGTAAAGGGGCTGCAGTCTAGCCTGATAATCTCGTTTGGTTTCCAGGACCCACACAGTGGGGGAGAAGGGGGGCTCACTCCCATAAGTTGTCTTCTGACCTGGCATGCACACACGCATGCACACACGCATGCACACACGCACACACACGGTTTTTAATTTTTAAAATATTTTTATAAAAGAATTAACTCTTTCAAAACTGAGGCACTGAAACGAAAACAGCGCCATGATTATTCCTGATCCATGTTACATCAGTAGAGAAACGTTATGTCCAACGTTTAAAGACAATGAATTCAAAGCCTTGTTCCTGCTTCATGCAGCAAGCCTGCTTGAACACTACAGTCACAGGGTTCCTCAGACCACAGAAAGTGTTCATCCAAGAATACCAGAAGTGCAGTTACAGCAAGGGCCACACTGGAGTACACACTAGGGCAGTGCCCTAATCTGGGGACAACTAAGCTGAGATGCACAAGAACCTTCCACATACAAGAATATGTGTTCCAGGTAGGACAGGGCTGGTCAACAGAAGGACGAACACACAGGAGGGAATGGCAGAAAATGAGGTGACTGACACACCCACTTGGCAGGACATTCAGGGAGTTTTGTGTTTGTCTAGTGACTGCTGGAAGCCTCTGAGAATAGATGCACATGGGTGGAGGGAGTTCCCCGTGGAAACTGTGGAAGCAGGAGACGAACAAAGGAAGCAGGCAGAATAAGCCCAGCCGAGCCTAGACTCCCGGAAGATGCCTGACCCTGGATAGGAGGGTGAGGCTCCGGGGCTGACTGACCCTGGATAGGAGGGTGAGGCTCGGGGCTGACTGACCCTGGATAGGAGGGTGAGGCTCCGGGGCTGACTGACCCTGGATAGGAGGGTGAGGCTCCGGGGCTGACTGACCCTGGATAGGAGGGTGAGGCTCGGGGCTGACTGACCCTGGATAGGAGGGTGAGGCTCCGGGGCTGACTGACCCTGGATAGGAGGGGTGAGGCTCGGGGCTGACTGACCCTGGATAGGAGGGGTGAGGCTCGGGGCTGGCCAGACCCATAGGAGCCACTGTACCTGATTATGTAGCAGCAATGGAGGTTTGTCACAGGCCTAACCCAAGAAGCTCCCAAGCAAAGGGAGAGACAGACTAGCTCTACAAGGACAATTACCTGGTTGGTTAAGAAACTCTGATGAAATGTGCTGATCTGAGACATGGGCAGGGGGTCTCAGGTATGTTAGATTCAAAGGCACTTAACCCCCCCCCACACACACATTATTGCTAATGACCTTAAGTGACGAGGAAGCATTAGAAACATAAAAGGAACACTGATGATTGAGTCTCTGAATTCTTCCCTCCAGCAGACTGACATGTTTCTTGCAAAGGGTCTTTGCCTAGTCTCCACCAGGTGTGAACTCAGTGGTAGAACACCTCCCAAGCTTGCCCAAGGCTGTGACTTTAAATCTCAGAGCCACATAAAAAGCAAAAGAATAAAGGGAAGGAGAAGAAAGGGCTTTACAAGTGAGCGATGGAAATAACCCTTCCAAAAGTGCGCTCTCTGAAACTGGTTGGGGGCGGCTGGAGAGATGGCTCAGGGGGTAAAGCCCCAGCTGTGAAGGATGAGGAGTTTGGAGTCCAGATTTCAAACAGCCATGAACGCTGGCAGAGGTAGTGATCTACCTACAATCTCAGTACTCAGGCAGACAGCAGATCGGATCGGATCAGATGGACAGCATATCTCCAGAAGTCTAGACTAGCCAGCCAATCAGCAGCTAGACTAACCAGCCAATCAGAACCAGCCTCAGAAAACAAAGCGGAGGGCAGCTGAGGCATCGCCCAATAACAAGCCCCAAGCTCCTTACACACAAGTGCCCACATACATGCACACACACACACACACACACACACACACACACACACACACACACACACACGCATCAATCAAATAAACACGTTCATCAGTTCACAATAAATACGGTGCTTCTAAAACATAAAAATAAACCTCTTTGCATTACGTGCGCTCAGCAGAGTTTCCATCCTAGAGACCCACACACACCTGCCCTGTGGGTCCTCTCCCTACTCTAGTAATTGAGCGGTACCTCAAAACACGGACACTGGTTCAACACACCCCCAGGTCCCAGAACCCACAGGGCTAGAAAGGAGCGGCTCTGCTCATGTGGCTGACCCACACAGCACAACGGCTTATGCCTACACATCAATCTGAACATTCCTTCAAAACACATTCTGTCGTTCCCTAAGGAGTTCAGACTTACTTTCCCAACCAGGAGACTTCACGAACTCCTCAACTAGGTTCTTCACATAAGCATTTAACGATGCCTCCTGTCCATCGGAACCACCGACTGAGGAATGCTTAAAGTTTCTTTCATTGACACGTAGCCAGTCACAGAGCTACACAGGAAAACCATGGCAAAATTATTTTATTCTCAAAATGTTAACAGAACAAAGCATTTCTAATTTACCTGAGCAAATCTACTGGCTTCCATATAAACTGAATTTAAATCCTTAGACTCAACAGCTTGATACAATCTCATGGAGCCATCTTTCATTGAAGTGCCAAGTGGCACCAAAGAATATAATTTTTACTGCAACTGTTGCATTTCCTAGTGGTTAGTAATGACTCCATGGGGAAAGAGAACCGTTGTGGAGCGTTCAAACAGCTGATTTGCAGCTCACCTCTGTCCACAGCTGGGTCCCACGTCCCAAAGACTCCTCTTGTCTCAGAGACATGAGAAAAGCTGAGATGTCAGAAAGAGACACTTTCTCCTAGACAGAAAAAGCTCAGTTTAAACTTTTGGGGTAGCATCACAGCTCTTCAAACAGCTAGTCAACTAAAGTAGAATGTTTTCAGTTAAGATACAAGAAATTACGTTGTTTCAAACGAAGTACAGGAGCTGGGAAGCCGGCTCACTGTATAAAGTTCCTGCTGGCTCTGTGTGAGGACTGATTCCCAGAACCCAGGTAAAATCTGAACAACACTTGTGAAACAGAGACAAGGAATGAATCCCTGGGTCAGACTGGCCAGCAAACTGCTAGAATTGGCAAGAGATGCTATCTCAGTAAATGAAAAGCAGTAGAAAGCATTTGCCTACACACAAACACACAAATATGCATTCACATGCACACAGAGACACATGCCTAAATAAATAAATAAATAAATAAATGGGACTACTCAGTGGCAATCTATTATTACAGCAAGAGTCAATTCTCTCTCTTTTCTTTAAGTGTACACATATGTTCTTTGGGTTTTTTGTATTTGTTGGTTTGTTTTCTGTGGGGTTGGAGAGTGTTTGAAGAAGGATCTCACTCTGGAGTGTTGACTAGCCTGGACTAAACAACCTGTCCCCAGTTTATATCAAACTCAGGGCAATCCTTCTGCCTATAGACTGGGTAACATTTTTTAAATACACTTTTTCTTTTAAAAAATGGCTACTATCTTTGAGGGGGGAAAATGAGATTTTTTTTTTAAATGCTGTCAATAAAAATTATTTACTACTAATAAAAATGATTCTTTGGCAACAACAAGAACCTCCAACTGAAGGAATGCAGTGTTCCTTAGCCCCAGGTCCCAGATTCTGAATTTAGACTCTGCTCCGGGCCTGGTCGGCCACCAACACACACAGCCCCGGGCTAAGTGAAGTCCATTTGCAACATGGCATGTGTGTTTATTTGTACTGTCTGATGTGATGAAAAATAAAGAATCCAAGGTTAAACAGGGCCACATAAGCTGTAAAGACGCCCCATGCTCACCTCTCTGCCCTACGCAGCCATTTGCTGACTCTGCTCTAGACCTTATCTTCCTTGGGGCTCTACGTCCATGAGCTCCTTTCCTGTCACCCAGGACAGCCTGGTCCCTCTGCCAGGCTGTGAGATGTTTGTGAAAGACTCCCAGGAACGTAGACTAAGGCCCTGGGGCCAGGTTTGTCCTGAGACATGGTTCTGCATCAGCCCAGGCCTCACAAACGCTATCATTCCCAAGCCTCAGAGAGCAAGCCACTGTTCGACACAACACAACACAACCATGTTACAAGTGCCAACACAACCTGCACACTACATCACTTCTGCCACCGGGGGTGGCGTCAATCACTCCCCACGTTCAAATTCCATCTGGACACCGAAGGCCAACCCTGTCAGGAGGCCTTTTGACAGCACCACCACAGGCTGCACTCGTGTGCACAGACACTTCTAAGTCTGCATGGACAGGCACACTTACCACATCCACCAGATGCATGGCTGTCTGAAGAAGGTAACACTGCGCGGCTCCCCTCAAGAGGACCTGGTGTGTGATCATGGTGCACTGGAGAACATCCCTGGTTCAAAACAAAGATACCAGTAGGTGCCAAGTGAAGTCTGATCACTATCACTGACTTGCACACCCTATAACTTATTACATACAAAATGACCATCACCAGGAGTGGCTGTCACAAGAACTACAGAGCCATTTACCCACCAAGGTCTTACATAGAATACAATTTTTGTTTTCCTTTGTAATTTGAGACAAAATATCACCTTGTGATTCAGACTGATGGTAACTTCTAGCCCAGACTGGTCTCAGGCTTGTGTCCTCCCCTCTGCCCCCATCAGTTTCTTAAGCACTGGATTATAAGTGTGAGCTACTACTCACAGACACTGATCAATTCTAATATTAAATTTCTTTTAAAAATAAGGATAGACTGGACAGGGCACCTCATGCCTGTAATCTCAGCACACGAGGAAGTGAGGCTGGAGGATTGTGTGAATCAAAAGCCAGCCTGGGTTCTACAGTGAGAATCTGTTTCAAAGGAAAAAAGGAAGAAAGATGGAAAGAGAGGGAGGAAGAAAGGAGAAAACAAAACAAAAGGACTTAAAGGACTTGCTTTAAAATATTTTTAAAGTAGGAATTTTATGTATATTTAAATATTTTCTAATCAATATCATGATTTAATATTTGTCCTTAAATTCTCCTACTTTTATCAATGCAATTAGGAAAAAAACAGCCTTAAATGGTCAAAACCCAAGTTCATGTTATAGAATATACTTAAGTTTGTAATTCATCAAACAAATACGTTCAATTAATTCAATTATGCGAATAAAACATGTCAGGTTTTCTCACACGAACTACCCAGCAAACAAATGAGCAGACTGTGAATAAGTTACCTAAGGGCGAGGAGCCCTTCTCCACCCAGGGCCTTACAGCTGGGCATGCTTGCCAAAGCCTTGGACAGGAACAAAACCGGCACAGCACACCAGTGTCTGTCTGCCATCCTCTGAATAAACTTCAACAGGAAATGACCTGAAAGGAATTGTTTGAAAAATGTTATTACCGCTGTGAGCACCTGGAAAAGTCCTTGGCTTCCTTAGTCAACAAGGAAACAAACAAACCTCAGTGAGACAGCACCTCAGACCCACTAGGATGGCTAAAGCCAAACAAATACCACATGTTGGGAGGATCCTCACGCTGCAGGTGGGGATGTGAGAGGGTGCAGTCAGCGTGGAGAGGGAGTGTGACCCTGAAAACCCACTTCTAGCTGTGTGAACTCAGACACCTAATGAGCAACAGATGAACCGAAGGATGGACTAAAAAACAAAACTGGGAACAGCCCACATGGGGCAAGGATGGAGCTTGACTCCATGACTCGGCCATAGAAACAAAGCTCCACTCGATGAAGAGGCCAGCCCCAAGACAGAGGTGCTCAGTTCTCTTCATGAAACCCATGGAATATATACAGCAGGGAGACAGACAGACATGCAGCGGAGAGACAAACTCACAGCAGAGGCTGTGAGAAGCTGGCTTGTGAGGAGCAGCTCAGGGCATGGGGTTCCCTCTGGAGATAAGGGAAGTATTCTGGAAACAGACAGGGGGTTAGTTGTACAATTTTAAACATAACAAGCACCAATGATCTGAACGGTGTAAACAGTGTGAAGGGAGACTTGAGGGGTGTAAATTAGATTCCAATAGCAACATTTAAAAATTATTGCCATTTTGTCTGTATTTAGTATGATAGCTTCCACTGGGGCATGGAGAATCTGATAATCAGGAAATTGTGGGTTTCTTTTGGTTTTTAGTTGGAGATAAAGAGGTGTTTCCTCGGTTTGTTTTTTGAGAAAGAGTCCCTCTAAGTAGTCTAATTAGGTTGAATTCATGGCAATTCTTCTGCCTCGATCTCCCCCTCTTCCCCCAGTACTGAGATCACAAGCATAAACAACCACACCCAACTAAAGGTAAAACTTTGGCTTCTGGGGACCACTTTGCTGAGCTGCTCAAGACAGGGTCAGAATCACTGCCAGGGCAGCCCCTAGCTCCTGGGCACACTGGAAGGCCATTTCATGCCTCGCCTGAATCCCATTCCATGGCTGACATCCTTTTCTGAGATACAAGGGGTTGGTGCTTCCTCCGTCTCCTCTGCCGTCTGTTCATAGCTTTCATTAATCCTCAAAGCAGCCAGGCAGAGGCAGCAGCTAGGCATGGCAAAGCAGGCCTTTGACCCCAGTCTGCAGGAGGAGGCAGAGGCAGATGGATCTCTGAGTTCAAGGCCAGTCAGAGCTACTTAGTGAGACCGTCTGAGGGAGAGGGGGCAGAAATTCCAGAGGCTTCTTGAAACATAATCTGTCTTGTATCCTCCAAAGCAAGCAGCATAAAACTAGACATGACTTTCTCTAGAAAGTGGTGAGTGGAGGAGACACAGGAACTGTGGGTAAGCATTCTGTTCTCTTCTGGCTGCTCTAATCAAACTCTATAAACCCTGTCTCCTGTCAGGCTTTCCTTCACACTGACCCTTGTACTTCCTGGTCCCAGCCACCAACACCAAGCAGGCAGCCCCTTGAGGGCGTTCTGCTGGGCATGCCAGCCAGGCTGCCAATAGGTAGACCCGGGAGGCTGGAACCCAGGTGCCCAAAGCTGGCAATTCCATTGTCTTCCAGAAACTGCTTTTTAAAGAGTCAGCAGACGATCCACTTTAGCACCTGATACTGCGGACCTTATTTACCTCATGTGTATGGACGACACCACATCTCGTCAAACAGCTTGTAGATCAAATATAAGAGAAAAGAAAACCACACTTAGGGTGCAAAGACCAGTGTGGCAATACAGCTCCAAGAGGAGTGAGCCCTCTGCCACCTCAGTGATTTGTGTCCACTTCCAAACTTGGCTCAAAGAACAGCGACCCCGAGCCCAGGGAAGCGGGCTGATTCTAGGACACAGAATCACACAGATGTGCGCTCCTTAGCTAAGCCTTTCTGCTGAAAAGGACAACCCAGCGAGGGCTGGGTATCGTCCAACACTTTTCCTAGAACCCCGTTCTCCGTTCAACCTTGTTTGCTGATGTTTATGGAGAAGACGGTGTACACACCGCAGGGCCAGTGCACGGCTACAAGACACCGGCATGGCACTGACCATGACAGTCTTGTGTGCTGCTGCGTGGTACTTGGTGCATGTACTAAAACATACTAAAAGTTAAAACTTAATTTAAAAAAAAAAATGGGGCTGGAGAGATGGCTCAGTGGTCACTGACTGCTCTTCCAGAAGTCCAGAGTTCAATTCCCAGCAACCACAGGGTGGCTCACAGCCATCGGTAATGGGATCTGATGCCCTTTTCTGGTGTCTGAAGACAGCTACTTATATATAAGTAAAAATAAATCATTAAAACCAAACAAAACAACATAAATTCAAATCTCTACTGACATACTCTTTGTTTCTTCTGGAAGAAGAGAAATGTAAGCAACTAGAAACTTCTGCAGCTTTAATCCCAGGGGAGAGCCACTTCCCAACGGCTGCCCTGGGGACCTGCGGATAAAGAGAGAGGAAGAAAAATGTGAACTTAAAATCCATTCACAAACTCTAATTTGGGCATTGTCTAAATGCAACATGACCTTGGTTCTCAGCAGTAAAATAACTGGACAGCTCTTCTCTCCCTGGACCTGCGTTTTATTTTTCAGTGATATTTGAAGATTCTCTGAACACAGAAACAGCTGGATGTTCTAATAGAGCAAGTGGGCCTCCAGACTGTTAGAGTGAGGGCTGTGACAGCCTTTGGTGATGAGGACACTCTCCTTCCGTCCTCACTCGCATCAGTCTACAGTCATAAGAAATGCTCAACTTAAACTGCACTTAATCATTTCCAACATGTAATTCAGTGGCTTCCCATTCAGAGAGAAGACAAGATTAGAGGTGACTCATGTCTGTAGTGTTTAACCATGAACACAGACTCAGCCATGGTGGGTTTTGACTGTATGCTATCTGCTAACTGAACACAAGGGAAAACCACAAGGTGTGTCGTGATAAACGAGGCTGTGCACCAACTCCACACTGCCCGGCTGCCTCACAGATGTGGAATACCAGGCAACATGACTCACCGGTGACTCAAAACTCCACCAAATCAATCCATGGTATGTCTTCAACTCATCAGACACTGGTAATCAATATATTCCTGTAAGTTGGCCGGCTGCTAGCATTTTTAAAGGGTGTGGAATGGGATGTTTTTCTCTCTTTGGAGGCATCCTAAGTGAAATTTACTTAGAGCTATGAATTAAGTGATCAGAATCAGAAAGCTAACATAGCTCTAAAAGCAGGGGAGATCTGAAAGGGCAATTTGAGGGTATAGTAACTCTCCACATAAGGATAAGGTACAAAACTAACACATTTCAAAACGCACTCGTGTGTGTGTGTGTGTGTGTGTGTGTGTGTGTGTGTGTGTGTGTGTTTATATGAGAACTCAGGTTCTTAATATAGATGGACAGAGCAACAGAGAGGAGGGAGGGAATGAGGGAGGGGGAGGGAAGGAATGAAGGAGGGAAGAAGGGAGGGGGAAGGAAGAAATGGTGGGAGGGACAGAGAGGAGGAAGAGGGGGAGGGAACCAGTGAGGGAATAAAGGAGAGAGGAAAAGAATAAGGGAGAGAGGGAAGGTGGAAGAGATGAAGAAAGAAAGGGAGGGAGGAAAGGAGAGGTAGAGAAAGAAGGGAGGGAAGAAGAGAGGGAGGGAGGGAGGAGGAGGGAGAAACAGATGGACAAATGAAAAGTACAGGAGGGTAAGTCATTTTAGCAGACAGAACCACCACACACACACACACACACACACACACGAGGGGACAACTAAGAAAATTCTGCTGGACATTAGCATGTGCTGACTATACAGTATTAGAAAACTGTGAAACTATGTCAAAATCAAAAAGCTAAAACAAGAAGGGGAGTAAAGCCTGGTTCACAGCATGAAGTGTGAGCTTAGGTGTGCAACAGGGCTGCTAGGGAAGGCAGTGATCATTGGGCTGGGACCGTCATCCACGGTGTGTGATGGCTTGGCATGTGCAAAGCACTGGGCTTGCTCCCAAGACCCACAGCAACAACAGACAGCATGGTGCTTACCTGCTGTACAGACTGCTCTCTGACAGGGCATCCATCAGCGGGCCAGTGATAAACTAAAAGGGAAAAAGTCAGGAAACTGTCGTGAATTTCCAGCTGCAGCATTTGCTCTGTGCAGGGATTCAGGAGATCTGGGGAGCAGAACAGGTTAATTTGAGGAGGGCCCTGTGAGCACAGACAGAATGCAGCTACCTGGAAACGACCTCCAGGGCCCTGGGGTGGGTTGGGGACAAGGAAGCTCGAGGGAGTGCAAGAGTGATAAGGAAACAAAGATTCCTCAAGAGAAGACTGACAGGCGGACTATGCTGAGAAGTGGGGGTATAAGTAGTCCCCAAAATACTCCTAGACACTGGTCAAGAAGCCCCAGCTTACCTGAAGCGCAGGGGCCAGAACGCATCTCAGGTGCTGAACCACGGAGTTCAGACAGAACAAGTGGGTTGGTGAAGACAACCCTACTGCAAGGCGAGCTATTGGCTCTAAGGGGAGGGAGCCACAGGGGCCAGCTGCGTAGACCCTAACGTGCATGGTCTCCTCACAGTGTGGGGCTGCTGATGGGCAGAGGCCAACAGATCTCAGACAAAAGACAGCAAAGAGCACACAGACAACTGTGCCCTGTAGTGTGGGTCTCCGCACCCTGTACAATCCACGTGGAACTGTATGTACGGTGAATGACCACACACTGGGAACAGCTGTCAGGAGGCAGATCAACTTTGCTTAGGGTGATTGAAAGTTTATAAAGTTTGGGGGACTGTGGATAGGAACACCGGGATGGGTGAGGTCAGTTGCTAGGGGCTTGGGGTACTTGGAATGCCTCATTAGCATGGACAAGCATTCCCAGGAATCTCAGGTGCTGGCTCAACAGGTTTTGTCAGGAGAAATAAATTGATCCTATAAACTAATTGAGACTACCTGACATTCCTTGGGAACTGGCAAGTGTGGGGGCTTAAAGTTCCCCAGACAAGGTCAGAAGGGAGAAGCCCCTCTAATGAAGGGAATCTCTCATATTTCGGCAAGTTCAGAGGAACATGGTGGACGTCATCCTTAATTAGCAGGGTTTTCCCACGCAGAGTTCCAGGATAGCCTCACCAAGAGCTTCCAGATTGTAAACTCTGCAAGACTACAGCTGAGAAATAAGTCATATAAGCACAGTTCTGACTGGATGACCCAGGAACAGAGAGGACACCAAGTTTGCCTGCCTGTCTTCACCTCTCGCGTGTGAGTTCATCTACTCTGCAGTTGCCACTGTGGTTGCTGCTGCTGCCGCTGCCATTCTTTGCTCCACCAAAACCCAGCTTCTTTGGGCTTCCAGCATGGAGTGCCGTGCTCAGTGGCTCCTCAAAAACCACCGGGGCCTTCCACGCTAGATTAAACAGCTGAGGCATACAGCCTCGCTTCTGAACAGCTACTGGTTTTCCCCTCCCCAGTCAGCAGAATCTAATACATTTCCTTTCAGTATTTATCCAATCTATCATTCTGTCCTTCTGAAGAACCCTAATATGCCCGCTATTCAGCTTTCCCCAGACAGAAAAGCTACATCTGAGGAGATAGGAAGACAGAGCCTGGGGAATTCACCTAGCATGCTGGAGCTCTGGGTCAATCCCTAGACAGTATAAACTGGGTGCAGTGGTGTGCATCTAATCCCAGCACTCAGGAGGTGGAGGCAAAGGGAACCAAGTTCAGAACCATCCTCAACCACATACAGCATTTTAAAGGACAGACACCGTCTCAGAAAGCAGAACTTGGCACGTGCTCACCTTGCTGCAGCTGCCTGCCCACTCCTTCGAGTCCTAACTCAGAAAAGCGTAGTGTTCCTGCTTCCTTCCTTTGTATGTCTTCTCACTGACAGGCATACTTTCCCTGCCTGTCTCACACTCTCTCTGAAGCACCTCCACCACACGCCACAGTCCTGCCTTCCAACCTCCATGCAAGGGAGTATGTTTTCTCCACCCTTCCTCCAGCTCCTCTTCCCCACTGTGTTCTGACACTTGTGACAAATGTGTCTTTACCTCCTATGTTCTGATGCATGTGACAGAGGCATGTGTTTACCTCCTATGTTCTGATGTATGTGACAGAGGCATGTGTTTACTTCCCATGTTCTGATGCATGTGACAGAGGCATGTGTGTTACCTCCTATGTTGATATGTGACAGAGGCATGTGTGTTACCTCCTATGTTCTGATGAAGGTAAGCATTGGAAGGGGCTGAGAAGCCATTACCTCTGAGAGTTCTGGAGAATAAGGAAGCGATTTCACTTCATACAGCTCCAAGAAGTGGATGACGCCTTCTCTGGCCAGAATTTTATTCTCGCCTTCAAACATTCTTTTATAGACGCACGTGAACCAGGAGGGGTGAAAGAGCCAGCAGCCTGTGGGAACAAGTACCCGATGCTGACATATGATTCCAGCTTTAGATCTCTGCACGAAGACTGTAGGCTGATGAGCAAAGATGTGTGCCAGACGGTCGTACTAACAACGTGAGGACACAGAGGCAGTGGGCTTGCAGAACTCAGTCACCTCGCAGCAGTACAGAACTCAAGAAAGCACTGCCCTGTGTGCAGTGGCACTTCGGATCGGGGTGGCTCAGTACACCCCCCCTCACCCCACCTGAGGACATTTCATACATGAATGTAAAACTGCCACCCTCTACTTAAAACCCTTGAATAGCTTCCCACCGTCCGGAAACTCAGAACAAGACACTGGTCACGCTGGCCTCCCTACCTCTGCAGACTTGCTTTCCTCAGACCCCCCACCATCCTCACAGAGCTCCCAGCACAGAGCTGACCAGCTCCTAGCTCTGGGGTCATATGTTACCCCCATGTCAGGCCTAACCTCCCCCTTCACTTTTGAACTCCTTTTGACCCCTTCTCTTTTCTCTCCATAGGACCTAGAGCCAAAACTAGTTCTTGAAAGAATAAATAAATAAAACTCAAGTGGAAAATACTGTCTCCCTCCCCACCCCCATGCTGGCACACACTGACTATTGGATATAAGTGAGCCCATAGTAAAAGACAGAATGAGGAACTGGAGAGAAGGCTCAGTGGTTAGGCGCACATGCCACTCTTCCGGAGCACTGGGGTTCGATTCTCAGCTCACACCTACTTGTAACTCCAGTTCCACCAAAACTAATGCCTTGTTCCAGCCTCTGAGGGCACAGCAGGCATGTCATGCATCACACGGGAACACGCACACGGTCACATAAATAAAAATAAATCTAAAGGGGAAAAGGAGCGGAATAAATGTGTACCTCTATCCACTGTTTCTGATTCTTAAAAAAGCTTTTATTCAACTATGTTAGAAAGGCCATTGTGTTTTAACCACCCGGTATCCTACAACTACTTCGGCCCACGGTTTGCTGGTAATCTACCCTAACACACCTTTGTGCTCCCTGGCAATGCTAAATTCCAAAACCAGTCAATGCTACCTGGTTGGGTTTGCCAAGAGCCATGGGCAAAGCACGGAATGAGGGCATCACTTTAACAGCAAGCGTTCAAGAAAGACAGTGGGATTCCTGTCGAGAGAGGCTTACGGTCTGTGAAAACTCTGAGTCAGAAAACAGCCTTCAGCAGAATAAAAACCCAATTCCTGAGGGGTCAGCTAAGAGTGAGATGTTACCCAGGGAGGCACCAGCCACCCAGCTTCGTCCTTGCACGTAACACGTGACATAGCACCTTCCCGCTCCTATGGGCAGAAAGCCCCCAGCCTGTGTCTAGCTGCATCATTGGCCTCAGCTTAATCTCACAAAGCCACAAAGGAGGCTCCGGGCTTGTTGTCATCTTCTCAAACAACCCCCTGACCCCCCTGACTCAGGGGTGGCCAAGGGTCCAAGACACATTTAAAGTCATAGCCTTGAATGCCCTCTTCCTAGAAACTTCAAGATACTTAACAAAAACTACCCCCACCAGTCTAATAAACTAAAGATAGATGTATGTCTGGATATTTAAAAGATATATTAAGACAATAAGGCTGGGAAGCAGTTAAAAGCATACATTGATATCTAAGGGTTATTATTAAAAGCACAGCTCTACCACAAAAGCATTAGCAATTTCTCATCTATGTGTGTGTGTGTAGGGTACATATACATGTGTGCAGGTAACACAGTTCCAATATTGGCACCATGTGTAGAGAGGCCAGAGGTTGACATCAAATGTCTTTCTTGATCCCATCTTCTATATGGACGCAAGTTCTCTTACTGAGGCCAGAGCTTGCTGATTTGGCTAACCTACGCTAGCCGGCTCACCCAGGGTCTGCCTCAGGGATGTTGGGATTACGGGTTGGTAACCAGACCACAGGGTGCTGACGATCTAACCTCTGTTCCTCACACTTACACTGCCCTTCACCTCCTGGGCTGATGAGGACAGTTAAAGACAGACCCTGAGATTTACAGAGGACCCAGGAGACAAGGCTGCCTACTGTGTGCATCTGCTTTGACAGAGGCAGCCTCTGGGTTCATCAAAAGGAATTTTTTTGAAATTTTATAATAAGCTGCTAAAAAACTAATTGCACTTAAATAACTAGAATCTCTCCAGCCATTTAAAGCTATGTTCTAATGAGACAGGCTGAGGGTGCAGTGAACACAAGGCGAACCCACAACACCAAAGGCCACTGCTACTTGCTGGTACCATGACAAGATGATCCTGTTCCCTCTTTACTGCTCAACGGTTTTCCTAAATTACTATAAGCAATGGTTAGTTATAAGATCAGAGAACTAGTGATGTTATTAAAACAAATAAACAGAACCAAAAAGTAATCGTTACCATTCTCCTCTGATATTGCACATCCAAACAGACTGTTTAGCTTTGGTAAGACTGGCTTTATGACATGTATCTAAAAATAAAAGCAAAGAATCTCATGAAAAAAAAAATCACATATAACGCCTTTAAAACCTCAGGGGACGATTCCTGTTCACATCACTGCTGTCCTGCTCTCGTAACTGTGTCAAAGATGGTGTTAGGAGCCTGCTTCTCCCAGGTCTGAATCAAAATCACATCTATGAGACTGAGCAGGCTAAGCTGAGAAACACAGTCCAGTCCCCAATTATGGTGCTGTGAAGATTTCCACAGGGAATATCCTGACAGGTTCTGTGATCCTCAACTGACCCAGGAGACAGGCAGGGCTGGAAGGCTGGAACAGGGAAATGCACAGAAGCTAGCCCTTACCTCCCGATGTTGTCCGAGGCACATATGGGGAACAGATCAGAACCAGAGCCCGGTGCTCCTGTGCCTCTTAGTCTGTGCTGTGTGACAACTCAGCTGGAGTTTGACTCACATATTTCAAAGTAACTTTAAATCTAAGTTTCTAAAACAAATACGGAAAGTCTCATAGGTCAACTGAAGCAACCTAGAAGTATATTTGAATTTAGAAAAAATTCCATTTCCCATCCTGAATCTCTATACACTTAGCACAGAAGGGGTATGGTGCTGTGAATTCACACCGCACACTGACTTCTGGGCTAGCTGACTCATGGTCTGCAGCTTACGAACAGAGAACCACACACAGAAACTCTTACACATGGGAACCCCTAGAGTCGAGGGCCCTAACATATGGAGATTCTCACCGGGAGGGGCCTTTACATACAACTCTCTACACCAGGACGGCTGCAAGGTTGTCACCTAGAAATGTGCCCAAAGTTCACACCCTCGGGCCTTACTCCAGATGAACTAAATCCAAAAGTCCAGGGATGGGCCACCTTCACCACAGTTGGAGAATGCCAAGGGACATTAAATGAGACTGAATTTTGAGCAATTACATAAATCCAACAGAAAGCATTCTTTCCTGAAATAACTTAACATGCTATCTTAAATTGTATTTATGCCAGAAAACAAAGGATTTGGCCATGCTTACAAAAGCCAGCCTTACTGGAAAAGGCCCATGGGCTATAAAATTCACAAAGACGGGAGAGCACGCACCTGGTTTCCTTCTAAAACTTCCATGATCAAAATATAGTTTTCCCAAAACGTTAGAAGCTCGTCTTTTTTCTTCTCAGACCACCAGAATAGGCTCGGACCTGACAGAATTTTAAAAGAAAAAGAAAATCAGTTCTTCTTTTAGTTACTTGGTTAAGTCCTTCACAACAACAGTTCTTAACTTAATTCTAGTATTACCAGACAGTGCAATCACAGCCACGAAGGGCAAACTCAGAAGGAAATTCTAAACTCAATTTTGCTTTGTTTTTGTTTGCTTTTTTGGCTACCTCTGAGCTTAAATTTTTGTTTTTGCGTATTTGGGCTGAGAGTTTGTTAAGACAGTCTCTGAGGATAGCCTAGAACCTGCTATATAATCGAAGATGACTCTGAACTCCAGAGCCCCCTGCCTCTCCTGGATGATAAGCATGTGCCACCATGACTATCTAACCTTGTTTTGTTTCTGTATTGCTTTGTTTCCTTAAGATTACTGTTGTGGACGCACAAATACTCCTTCTCCAAGGATTTTGTAGAGGCTAATCCCAACAAAACTGAAATAACAGAAACAAAAATAACGTAGGAACAAACCAAGCAATAAAATTTGAAATTTGAAATTTTGAGCTGACTTTGAGGGGGAACAAAGAAGTTTAGTTGTCAGGGAAAGCCAAGAAATAATTTGATTTACCTTGAAACCCACCCCTTCCAAAAAACAAAAAACAAACAAACAAACAAACAAACAAACAAAAAAAAACCCTGAAATCCTGGGCAGCAAGTCTCTGCTGTGACTAGAGATTGCAAGCTGGGCTGAGCCATGGAGGGGTTGGCCCACTGACATCTTAACGAGATGCTGTGTAAAACTAAAGGGGTCATCCCAAACAGTCTGAAAACTAAAATCTGGTCATAGAAACAAGAAACACGGAGAAAAGACTGGAAACCAAAGAAATTAGCCATCGAGTAAAAGAAACTTCAAAATTCTAGAAAATATACTGAAGGAGTTTCAAAGGTATGTTGGCTGGGTTCTGTCAACTCAATACAAGCCAAAGTCACCCAGGAAGAGGAAGCCTCAGCTGAGAAACTGCCTCTATCAGACCGGCCTGTAGGCAGGGGGGCATTTTTCTGACTCCTGATTAATGGGCGAGGGCCCAGATCTCTGTGGGTGGCGCCAACCCTGGGCAGGTGGCCCTAGATTTTCTAAGAAAGCAGACGAGCAAGCATACAATCAGCATCTATCCAGCATCTCTGCTTCAGTTCCTGTCTCCAGGTTCCTGCTGACTTCTCTCAGTGGTGGAGTCTGACCTGAGAGTTGTTAACTGAAGTACATCCTTTTCTCCGTAAGCTGCTTTGGTCATGGTGTCTGTACCAGCCAATAGAAAAGTAAGTAAGTCCAGGAGATTCCAAGTCAAGACGAGAAGAAGAAGAAAAAAAAAAAAAGCAAGGGAGGAAAAAACCATCTAACCACTCAAGAAATCTCAGAACCAAAGTTCATTGACTTCCAGACTGTGTAGGTGCACCAAATGCTCAGCACATGGATAAAAGGGAGGCCAGGGCCCTGTAGAAAAGTCACGGACCATCCTTGAACAGGATCCAGAATTATCTCAAAAACCTCAAAAGATCAACAGTAGGATCTCCAGCTTCTCAAAGTGTTTCTGGATGGATGGATGTCTTTAAAATGTGGGTAGAAATATCTCTCCCAGGACTAAATCAAGGTGTTTACAGTCAAAGCTCTGCTTTGAAAGCAGGAAGCCACCAGAGAGCATTTCTGCCGAAAAAGGAAAGATGGATCACCCATAAAACCGTGATTGTACGGGTACCATGAGAGAGCACAATTCCAAAGTTCAAAAAGAAAGTGTCTCCAAGAGAAAGGACACACAGGCTGCTCCCCAGATTTGGTGGAGCATGGAGGATAACATGTTCCCCACCCACAGGAAGAGTTCTTAAAATACGGCATTTTTAGTGAGCAGGCAAAGGCTCAGAGTTGGTAGAGAGAACAGCTTAGAATCCTGGGAACCTTAAGAAGTCACCAGCTCTTCTTCAGGCTTGTTGAGTGCTGATCTTAAAGATGGGGACAGATGTTAGACCCTGGAGGCTCAGGCTATAGCTCTGTCTCGTTCTGAGGGGCAGAAGGACTTATTCTAACCCTGTACTAAGAACACTAACTAGTAAACAACTATCTACCTCTGTCTGTCCCTGGAACCACCTCCGAAAAGGGGCCAAAGCAGATGCCCTGGTAGCAAGCAAAGGTTGACCTCTGGGAAGGGACAGAAAATCTCTCCTGAAGATGTTAGTACCTGCTGCTTGGGAAAGGCAAGAAGCCAACTAATCCCTGCTGGATCCACCCGGGACAAAGCTGGTGTGGGCTTTAGGTTGAGGGTTGGGTGTCTGCTTAAGACCTCTCTCCAACCAGTGAGTGCAACAGGCACTGAAACCCTTTCTCTAGGAACAAACAGAAGCTACATGTTCCTGGACAGAACACAGAGCCACCAGGAAAAGTTTCAGCCCTCAGTTCTAGGACATCACTGGAGAACAGCCACCAGAAGCTAAGCAACAAACACACACTGCCAAGGCTCAGCAGCCCCAAACGCGTAATGGTGGCGGTGGTGGGGGGGAGGGGTAGTGGTGTTCAGGCTCTTCAGGCTTCTCGCTCTTCCGGGAGGTAACTTAAAGCTCACCAGGACCAAATACCAGAGTAAGACACAGCAACTCACACCCAACTCAACCACAAACCAGGCCACTCAACTCAAAGCCCCAAGCTAAGAACATAACAGAAGATAAGGGCCCATCCCTAGGCAGAACTATTTACTAAGTCTCCACTTGTAATGAGAAACAAGAAACTGACTGCGGGACCCAAAGATGAAACAGAAAACAAAGCCAAGGCTCAATCTGTAACTGGACATGTGGACAAGTCGTATGTCAAATATGTAACAGGAAGTGTAAACAGCTTAGGACAGACGATCAGCTGGGGAAACCTCAAAAGATGAGAGGTGCTTTGTTTAAAGTTCAAATGGTTCTTGCTGACAGACCTGACAATCTGGTTCCATCCCTGCTGCCTATACGGTAGAAAAAGCAATCCCATGAGGGTGCTACAGCACACACACACACAAGTGTAATAAAAAGTGCAAATGGAGACCACAGACATGAAAACACATCACACGTGAAAGAGCAGCCATGTAAAAGACCTAGCACAGTGCCATGTGCTTGTAATCCCAGGTGACTCAGCAGAGGCCGGAGAATGGGGAGTGGGGTAAAGAAAGAGGATCCCTGGCCAGCGAGTCCAGCTGAATCCTGAGTCCAGATCCTGACTCAAAAACTAAAATGGAGAATGATCAAGGGAAACACCTGTTGACACACAAACACACACACACACCATACAACACACACACACACACACACACACACACACACACACACACACACACGATGACTTAGTGTTATGTTTAGAAAACACTAACACACCCTGCTCCTAATACTCCGAAAGGGAATGTCAAAAGAGTAATATTTAATTCTGTACCTCAAGTTTCAAACACCAACTTGGGTTACAGCACCTTTCTTTCAGTTTGTACGAATGCCAACCTTTTATCTATAAGGATATAAAGGCGTGGAGCAGGCTTGCTCTTACATAGCGTGTGCAGTATCTTAACCTGCACTGGGACCACTCTCCCAAAGTGCAGGAGGCCACCATAGGGGTACCACGTGCAGGGGCCAAATCCACTCAAGGTGACTTGGACAGTCTGAAGGTTGGGCTGGGGAAGCAGAGTGGGGCTGGGGCAAAGAGATAATAAGTACCAGTCTGAAGAGATGGTTCAGTGGTTAGAGCACTTGAGGACTGGAGTTTGGTTCCCAGCACACACACACATCAGGTTCACAATTGCCTTTAACTCCAACTCAAGGAGATTCGATGCTTCCCCCCCCCCCCAATTACACGCACGTGGTGCACATAAATTTACTCAGGCACAGGCGCACGTACTCGCACATACACACATTTTTTTTCTTTAGAAAGAGAGACAAGTGGTACCCGTTGTGTCCTGGGGGCCGCAGGAGCAGTCCAACGCCAGCTCTGCAGACACCTGCACAGCCCTCTGCAGCAGGTAGCGCGCGCGTTTGCGCGTGAGCGCGTCCTGCGCGCGGCCCAGCCCCGCCTGTACGGTTCTCCAGAAGCGGCGGCAGAGCCGGGCGTCGAGATCCCCGCGGCGCGCAGGGTTGGGCAGCAGCTTGTCCGCCAGTGCGCTCAGCACCAGCAGCTCGGGCGCAGCGCCGCCCTCAGCTCCGGGCTCAGCAGAGCCCAGCGCGTCCCACGCTGCCCGCAGAGCCGGTTCCGCGCTCTGTGCCAGCGCGGGCAGCAGGCGCGCTCCCACGGCCGGCGGCGCGTCCCCGGCCAGCGCCAGCTCCACAGACGCGCGCGCCAGGCGACGCAGCAGCGGGGCATCCTCCGGCGCGCGGAGACACGGCGCCACGGCCGCCAGCAGCTCCACGGCCGGCGCGCCCGGCAGCTCGCGCAGCGCTTCTTCGGCCAAAGTCACCGCCAGCTCGGGACCCGCCAGGCGCGCGCAGGAGCGCAGGGCCGCACTGGCCGCTCGCAGCACGCGGGGCCTCGCAGGCCCTCCGCCCTGGGACGCGTGCAGCAAAGGCACCAGGTGGCCCGTGGCCACCTCGTGTGCCGCCTTGGCCAACGCGCCGGCGCCCGCGCCGCGCTCCTCCAGCCGCTGCAGCACCAGGCGCAGGGTCTCCGCCCGCTCCTCACTCGCCTCCCCTCCGCACAGCGCGCCCAGCAGCGCGCAGGGCTCCCGACTCTGCGTTAGAAGCGCGTCCACCAACACCCGCTCCATTTCGCGGGGAGTAGATCCTGTGCGCGTGCGCCGGCCACCCTAAGCGCTAGTGCGCGTGCGCGGCGAGAGGTCCCCACCCACACATAGCCTGCCCTGCATAGGACCGCGTCAGGTTCCTTCCACTTCGTTGGAGTGTGGTGTCTCCTGACACTCTTACAGTTTTTAGTAAAAAGACGTTCACTGTAGTATTCCACTAGTTCCGAAGTCCCTAATTGGAAACAGGCCTAAGGCCTAAAGGAGCTAGCAGGCCTTAAATTCACCTATGTGTCCTGCAATCCCCCAGATGGCTGCTTTAAAAAAAAAAAGTGCGTGCTAAGAGCTACCACTAAGTCTCTAATGGATCGCCAATGCAATCTGGATTTCTGTTTTGAAAATAAGTTATGAGGGCTGAGAAGACGGCTCAGTAGGAAAAGGGCATGCTATGAAAGTGTGAGCATCCGAGTTAGGATCCCGGGGAGGGGTAACTGCCAACCCGCGTGGTGGAGACAGAATCCCGGAGCTGCTGATCAGGCATATGGCTGAGATCATTTCCAGGTTCAGTGAGCAGACCCTATCTCTTAAGACCAAGGTGGAAAACAGGGCGTGGGTGACACACCTCTCATCCCAGCCCTGTTGAGGCTGAGGCAGGAGGATCACTGGGAAATCGAGGCAAGCCTGATCTACCGGACAGACAAAAATACAAAGGAGTTCTCCTCTCAAAGAAAAAACAAGCAAATATAAAGTAGAGGGTGATAGTAGAAGACACCATACATCAACCCCTAACACACACACACACACACACACACACACACACACACACGCGCGCGCGCGCGCGCGCGCGCGCGCAAGGTGAGTAGCCCTGATGTCACAAGCCAATACAAGGATATTCTCCACATACTGACAAGTCAGGAAGTCAGGTGTACATGATTGTCATTATAAGCAAGTATCAGAAGTCTGAGGCAGGAGGGTCACAAGTTCAAACCTGCCTGGGCTACAAATCAAGGTCAGTCTGGGCCGGGAGAGACATTCCCTGGCGTGAAGGTCTGGTGATAAAGAAAGAATGGCTTGGGGTGGGGGTGGGGACATCAGAGGCAGCACACTCAGCAGAGCAGGCTGCAGCTGAAAGCAAGTTCTCCTCAGCCCTCTGAACCCAGGGCCCTGGTTCAAGAATACAGGTTGATCCTCCCACACGGTGCTGGCTGCTGGTTCCCAGGAGTGAATTCAAAATCAGGCTTCCCCGTGGGTCTATATTTCTGATCGTCTCCACTGCAAGATTCAGAACTAGACAAAGAAGATCCTATCTTGGCATGCACATTGCTGGTCTCACTCCTTCTGGAGTCCCAGGTTTAACTGAAGGAGTGACATGAATTTTCTTTCTAAACATGAATTCTGTCCTTAGTCAACAAGGGCGACACAGCCCCATCTTTAAAACCTTTGACATAAAATAACATGGATATGGTCTTAAAGTTAACTAGTCCACAGGAAAGATCTGGGACTCTCCTGTCCCCCACCCTGACCCCTGTGTTCAGTCATTCTATCTTCCTTTGGCAAAATACATAAAAGATTCCATTTTAAACCCATTCAGAATGTTAGTAAATATCTGTTGCTTAGTTCATGAAAGGTGGTTATAAATATCATTTCTCTCAACATAAGAAGATACCAAGCATAAAAAGCTAAATGTTTGGAGCAGACACAACAAATGAAGATATAAAATGATACACACTTGCAAAGGTGTCTGACAGTTTTAGTCATGTAAGAAATGCACATTAAATCCAGGAGGACACACCCTTTCCTGCTCCTAAGAAAGATCCAAAACACCAAATAGAGGCTGGCAGGATGGTGCAGGTGGTGGAGGTGCCTGGTGCCAAACCCAGACAATCTGAGTTGGATCTCAAATGGTTGAAGAAGAGAACCAGCTCCTGAAAGTTGTTTTCCGACCTCTCTGCTGGGCCCATTGTAGCACCCCCCTCCCGTGTGCACACACTCAAATAAACAAATGCAGTAAACTCGTAAATAGGATTTTAAAACACCAAATGACAAGGACCAAGGATGCAGAACTAAGAAACTTGCATGACTGGAGAGCAAGGAAATGTTAGGATTGATTTGAAATACTGTTTTCCATAAAGATATAATATTCCTATCTTACAATGTTGCAAGCACACTCCCCATCCCCCATCCTCTCAACCTCTCCACCCCAGGAATCTGATCTAAATAATCTCTAGACTAATAACTCTGTAGGAAACTGCTTTTCATGTTAGTCTTTGCATCTAAAACTTTGTAACAAGTTAAGCACCTATCAGTATCGGGATACTTAAGTAGCCATTTATAAGATAAGGCCATGGGCAAGTACTGAGAAACTGTTTATCTCTGCAACAATGTTTTACATCTTCCTCAATTGCTCATCTTTGCAACAATGTTTTACATCTTCAGTGAATGCTCATCTTTGCAACAGTGTTTTACACCCCCAGTGATTGCTCATCTCTGCAACAATGTTTTTCATCCCCAGGGCTCTACTTGCTGACTTTCAGGGGTCAGCACAGGGAGCTTGTTGACATAGAGATGATGGCCTAGGAGCAGGCTGCAAGGGTGAGTCTAGGGCAATATCTAGGTATTGATTACAGAGCTTAGCCCTTGTCAAAATGCCTTGAACCCCTGAAAGCTGAGCACTTCAATCTTTGTAAATTTTATATTGGTTTGAAAAATGACTTCTACAAAAAGGAAAAAAGACTTAAATTGGAGAGGGTGCTTGAACGTTTTCACCCAGACTTAAGCTCAGTAATAAGCATGACTTCCAGGCTTCCAGCTGATACTGGCAGCCAGTCTGATAACCTGACCCCCCCCCTTCTTGGTACTTCCAAAACACACAGGAACCTACCCCCTCCCCAAGCCCTCCCCCAACCCTACCCCATCCTACCCTTCACCACTGACCCCTGGCTTGTAGTCTGTCTTCTGCATTGGTGGAATAATTGCTAGCTGACTTCTCTGTCCTCACCTAACTTGCTTCGTCGAATCCATTAAACTCTAGGGCACCTCTCCCCCTTCTCAGGTGTGCACATACATGCGCATGTGCTCTCTTGCCCACTTACATGGATGCATGTTTATGTATGCTTTCTTTCCTTAACTCTATTGAATCTATTGAACTCTAGTGGTCCCTCCCCACTCTAGTGTGTGCCTATGCATGTAGGGATATGTGTAGGTAGACATAGGGTAAATGTAAGTTAATCTCACGTGCTGTTCTTTAGACCCCATCCACTTTGCTTGTTGAGACAGGGTCTCTCACAAGACTAGAGCTTGCCAAGTAGGCTAGGCTGGCTGACCAGGAAGCCCCAGAGTTCTGCTTCTATCTTTATCGTGAAAGCTGGGATTACATTTTCAAGTTGATTACCTCTTTTATTATTATTATTATTATTATTACTATATTATTTACACATATATGCATGTGTGTGCTCAAATATATAAATGCAATGCCCTGAGTATGTTTTTGTCATTTGCATGTATATGGTTTCAGGGATGACCACTTTGTAATGAATAAACAATTGGGGGGTTCTTGCCTAGGAGATTCCCCATCTCCACAGCCATTTGTTTGCCTGTAGTTCTTTGTCTAGGAGTGAGAGTTTCCCTCTGCCAGCCCTGTCTTTCTTAAACTGCTGTCTTCTTCTGGGGTTCTCTGTTTGGTCCCTGGTGCCTATGTGAATCATATTCTGGTCTAGTCAAAGAATTTTGGTGTATTCACAATCAAATGGCATTATTGTGTGGTGGTGAAAATTGTCAGACTGGAGAGAGGAGTCACTAGAGTTGTGTCTTGAAAGGCTTGTCTCTGTCCCTTCTTCTGACCCCCCCCCCTCCACAAAATAAATGACCACCATTGTTCCATTAACACCCTTCTATCATGATTCCTCTCTACAGACTTGGAAACAAGAGTCAAATTAAATAAGCCCTTAACCTCCTCCCCCTCCTCCCCTTGTTCCCCATTCCCACCCTCCACCTTCCCTTCCTCTACATTTATAATGCAGGTATTTTGTTACATCCAAGTAAAGCCCTATAAAATGCCATCACTCAAGTCCAAAAGTCTGAGAACTGCAGACTTCTCACTCTCCATCTTGTCTTCAATCTATTCATCCAAGCAGCCTTACAAATGTCTGTCCTCAATAGAAACCTAGTTACCTTCAACCTCTCTGGCCATCTGAATAGGAACGGCCCCCATAGATTCCTGTGTTTGAATGCTTGGCCATAGGGAGTGGCACCATGAGGAGGTGTGTCCTTGTTAGAGGAGGTGTGTCGCTGTGGAGGTGGGACTTTGAGACCTTAAATGCCTTTTCTTTGATGTGACAAAAATACCTGAGTTATCAACATTAACTCAGGAACTGAGGAAGAGGAGCCAGGAGAGAGGAAGGAGGTGAGGGGCTTCTTTAGTCTCAGAGGTTTGACTCCAGGTTTAGTGTGAAACAAATCTGGTCTTCCTCTGGCTGCCTTTGTATCAAGATGTAGAACTCTCAGCCCCTCCAGCACCATGCCTACCTGGATGCTGCTATGTTGCCTGCCATGATGATAATGGGCTGGACCTCTGAAAATGTAAGCCAGCCCCAACTAAACATTTTCCTTTATAAGAGTCATTGTGGTCATGGTGCCTGTTCACAGCAATGGAAACTCTAAGATACTCTTCTTTCTTACTGAGCTATTAGTGATTGCTGTCTATCTGACTGACACCCTAATGCTGAGTCACTGCTGCTGCCAAGAATGAGAAATGACAAACATGAGATGCCTAGTGTATTGTAGGGACTTTAAAGTACAATATGTGGGTCTTCTTAGTAGAGTGAGGCTGGGGATTACCCAGAGCTCCCAACAGCAGGCATTTTGTCTCTTGCCCCCCCCCCCGCCAAATTCAAACATTTTCGGTAGTTTGATTTTATGAATATCACTATGCCTGAGTGTCTATGTGTACAGTCTCTGTAACCCAGATAGATGTCTATCTGTCATCCAGCACACAATAGTGACAGTAAGTTATTTTTGGATGAAGGCGTAAAAGGTTGAAACACAGCCTATGTGTTTCTTAAGAGCTAGGCTATGAGACAGCTCAGCAGATAAAAGCTGCAGTTTCACAAACTTGAGCTGTGTTCATCTTCAAAACCCAAAGGCAGCCAGGCCAGGTTTCGTTAGAGCATTCAGGGAGGGGAGGATGGAGTGGCGGAGTCAAACAAGAGTGTTGTGGCCTTACATTATTCCACGGGGAGGTCTGGGTCTGATCTAGTGGATCGATGGTGAGTGGTCCATCTCAGCTGCTTCTGATGAAGATGATGATGTCCAGGCACAGCCTGGACTAAGTTGGTCTTAGAGTCACATGGAACTGAAAGGCCTCTGGAAAATGCTTTTTAAATGTGTGCATCGAAGGCACAGTTGTGTTCTGGAAGGCTGGGCAGTGGTAAAATCTAAAACAAGATCAGAAAGAAAAATCTGTCTAGAAGCTGGAGTTTCATTGGACAGAAGGTGGCGCTGTTGACAACCAAGTCCTGTACCAAACTTTCCCCCTAAATGCTCAGTCACAGTCGGAGGAAAGATTGACAGTAGCAATCACACCCAACATCTGAAGCTGGAGGCTGCAACTGCTCCCTTCTAGAATCTAAGAAGGGGGTGGAAAGCTTTGGGACTGATTTTTCCAGACCTCCTCAGAAAGTCACAAGGGCAGCATATGTAGACATTGGGATGTGCCTGAGGATGCAGGAATGTGTGTACATTCAAGTGTCCACACACACACACACACACACACACACACACACACACACACACACAGCACATACACCACACCACTCACACACCACACAACATGCACACACCACACACATACACCAACACTACTCACACATATCACACACACACATGCACACGCCACACACACACACCACACATACACCACATATCTCACACATGACACACCAAACACACACACACCACACACCACACACCACACAAACACCACACTATTCACACATAACACACACACACACACACCACACATACACCACACATCTCACACATGACACACCACACACACACACACACACACACACACACACACACCACATCATACACACACTCACATAGGACCCATTTCTCCGGAGAACCCTGGTAAACATACAACAAATTCTTCAGTGCTGAAGTCTATTCACTAGATGCCATGAAATAAAGAAAAATGTCTTTGTCAAAAATGACAAGAAGTTCAGTTTAAAAGCACTGGGTATGATGTTTGTAAATCCTTAGTCCAGGGCGTGGCACTATTAGGAGGTGTGGCTCTGATGGAGTAGGTGTGTCACTAGGGTGTGGGCTTTAATACCCTCACCCTGGCTGGCTGGAAACCAGTCTTCCACTAGCTGTCTCTAGATAAAGATGGAGAACTCTCAGCTCCTCCTGCACCATGCCTGCCTGGATGATGCCATGTTCCCACCTTGATGATACTGGACTGAACCTCTGAACCTGTAAGTCAGCCCTAATTAAATGTTGTCCTTATAAGAGTCACCTTGGTCATGATGTCTGCTCATAGCTGTAAAACCTTAACTAAGACACTGGGTTTTTCAATTAGTTATCTGTGAAACTTCTAACTATGGTCAGTTTTCTTTTTCAAATTTAATGTTATTCTTACCAGCTAATAACTGCTTTCCTTTTTCTTTCTTTTCTCTTCCTTCCCTTCTCCTCCCCTCCTCTCTCATTTTTCTCCTTCCTTCTTTTCCCTCCCCTCCCTTCTCCTCCTACCCCCTTCCTCCTCATCCTCTTCTTCCCCTGCCCTGCCATCTTCTGTGGCAGGGTTCCATGCAGCCCAGGCTGTCCTCAAACTCACTCTGAAGCTGAGGATGACCTTCCTCCAGCTCCCGTGTGCTGGGGTTACAGGTGTTCACCACCAGGTGCCACATTTGGAAAAGGTGTATCTGAAGACGAAGGGGAAACTCATTTTGCAAACCTATTTTGTTAGCTAAATGGGCCAGTTAGATAGTTAACTGTTCTATATGAAGCACCTTGACTGTGACAGACAGGCAGCTCCACACCCAATCCCTAGCCTCCCCTTCCCCTGTGCCAGCACCAGCCCAGCCTGGGGGGGGGGAAGGGAGGAGGCAGAGGGGAAGCTAGATACCTTTGTCAATCAATAGGCAGGAATGGGAGAGAGGTAGGTGGCAGTAGCTCAAGCCCAAGTAGGGTGTGTGTGCCTCTGCAGTGCAAAGATGTGATTGAGCAGCGCCACCTAGAGGCTGCATTGGAAATGACCGCTTCCCCACCGGCCTGATTTATGAAGACCACAGCACTAGAGAGAGGACCTAAGGGGTCCTGAGGACAGGAGTTCCTAAGGTATCATAAACATCACAAAATGAAGCATGGCGATGCCCACTTGTAACCTCGTTGCTCTATGGGTAGAGACAGGAGGATCACTGGAGCTTGCTGGCTTTGGCTGCCAGCCTAACAACTCCAGGAAGAAGGTAGCGTCAGAGCGCGACACCTGACGCCCTCCTGCGACCTCTGTGCGCATGTGTGAGCATGTATTCCCCACCCCCACCCCCACGGTACAAACATACACAAACCACACAAATAGAGACACAGTGAAGACCACTCTCCCCCATGCCTCCCTGATACACACAAAGCTCCACCTCCTTAATGGCATCCAAAAAGGTCTGAACATCTCCTCCACTGAGAGACCCGGTCACAGCAGGGGTCTCTAGGAGTGCTTAGAAGTGAAGAGGGTGGTCTGAATAAAAGCTTTAATGGGCAGAGGGCAGGAAGAGAATCCTAAGCGCCCATTCAGGTTGTTTTGCAAGGAAGAGCAACCTGGATGGAAATGCAGAGGTACAGGCATGCTTGATCTTGTTTGCTCTCTGTGAAACTCTGTAATCAGCAAACCGCATGAATACTCTCTGGGTAATTCATTTTCATTACTTGAGCAGACAGCTTGGGAAATACTAATCCTGGTGAATGAACGGGACCAGGCTGTTTAGCACCTGCACACACCTCTCCGTCTCTGTCTGTCTGTCTATCTGTCTGTCTCTCTTTCTCTCCCTCTCTCTCCCCCCCCCCCTCCTCTCTCTCAGGCTGCTTGTGTAGGACTAACTGGTGGTTTCATCTTTACCACCTTCAGCCGCATGGTGTCTGAGGGTCTTAGCACTTTTTAGACTCACAATTGGGAAGGGTATGGATGTCAGAAAAGATGAAGTAATGTGAGCCTTGGTCCCCTACTGTGGTGGTTTGGATGAGAATGGCTCTCATAGGCTCATGTTTGACTGCCTTAGGAATGGCAGTATTGGGAGGCGTGGTCTTGTTGGAGAAAGTATGCTTTGGAGTTTCATATGTCCAAACCAGGTCCATTGCTGTTGCTCTTTGTATGGCCTGCAGATCCAGGGGTCCCGCACCGTGTGCTGCCATGCTTCCCGCCATGATGATAATGGACTAAACCAACCCGTATGCCACCCCCAATTACATGTTTTCCTTTATAAGAGTTGCTGTGGTCATGGTGTCTCTTCACAGCCATAGCAACCCTCACTAAGACACCTGGCAAATGTCTGGATGCTCTGTGACATTCTAGGCACTATGTTGAAGCAGCTGCTGTTCCAGACACTGTCCTCTCTCTGTAAGCCTACTCTGTAAGCTTTGACTACAAAAGTCTGCCTTAACCTATAGACAAGAGCAACCCATTCATCATCAGTCTAGAGTCTTGAGTCAAAGCAGAAACAAACCCTTTGGAGACTGGAGAGAAGGGTCAGTTAGTAAAGAAGCCAGAGTTGCACACCTGGTAGTCTACAGGCCTTTGAAAGAACCTGTATGTATATATACATATATTTCATATATATGGAGTATCATACATATATTCCATATATATGGAGTATCATAGAGCCATCAAAAAGAATGGAATCATACCATTTTCCAGGAAATGGGTGGGGCTAGAAGTCATATTGGGATATGAAATAGGCCAGACTCAGAAAGACTCACTTTCCTCCTCTCACGGGGAGATCTAGAAAGACAGAGAGAGAGAGAGAGAGAGAGAAATAAAAGGCAGGAACCTAGAAGCTGGGCTATTGGAGGAAAGAAAGGAAATTGGATGGGGCAGAATAAATGAGGAATTTAGTGAGTTGAATAGGACCAACCACATCACACACATGCATAGAGAGGTCACAGCCAAACCCAGTTCACTTCTGCTGTGTGTCTTCACCACTGCCTAGTGCTGTGATGAGACACCATGACCACAGCAACCCTTATAACGGAAGGAAACGTTAAACTGGAACTTGTTTACAGTTCACAGGTTTAGTCTGTTGTCACAGTGCGAAGCATGGCAGCACACAGGCACACATGGTGCTGGAGGAGTAGCTGAAAGGTCTGCCTTTAAATCTGCAGGCAGCTGGAAGAGACACAGGCCTGGCTTGAGCATTTGAAACCTCAAAGCCCACTCCCAGAGATACCCTTGTTCCAACTAGCCACACTTCCTGATCCTTTCAAGTATGGCCACTCTCCCAGATAACCAAGCACTCAAATCTATGGGCCAGTGGAAGCCACTCGTAATCAAACCACCTCACAACACTAATAAAAAACTAAATAAGTCTGGGCATAGTGGTGGATGCTTATGATCCCTGAATTTTTGAGACTAGGACAGGAGGATCTTGAGTGTAAGGCCAGCCCTGACTACACAGCAAGACCCCAGGCCACAAAAATAAATAAACACCGAGAAAAGCAATGTTTATTTCTGGGACAGGGTTTCTGTGTTGCCCTGACTGTCCTAGAACTCATTCTGTAGACCAGGCTGGCCTCAAACTCAGAGATCCTCCTGCCTCAGCCTCCTGAGTGCTGGGATTTAAAGGTGTGCATCCTGGCTGTTTGTGAGGGAAGGTTGGTGGCGTTGTTCACATTGTTTTAACTGGTTTTCATGACAGTAGCAGAACAACTTAAATCGAGAGAACAGTTTAAAAGGAAAGGTTGATTTGGGCTCAGGATTTAGTCCATGGTCAGCTCAATCCCTTGTATAGATGGCTGTCAGGCAGAATATCATGGTAGCTGCAACACTGCTCACTTCCTAACAGCCAGGAGGCACAGAGAGAAGAGAGAGGGAGGGAAGGAGTAATGGAGGGAAAGAGAGAGAGGGAGGGAGGGAGGGAGGGAAAGTCGAAGGACAAAACATACCTTTCAGTGGCTTACCTACTTCCTCCTGGGCCGCCTCTCATGTTTCCATCTACCATTTCTGTGGGAGTGGTGAGATTAGATTCTTGCTGCCACATCTAGCTTTTAACCTAGCTTCTGGGGGAGTCAATTCAGGTTGTCAGACTTGCTCTGTAAACACTTTTGCTTGCTGAACCATCTCCCAAGCCTTCAGAGGCTGTTTCTTGGATGTGTTTAAGACTGGCACTTGGGGTTACAGAGCGGAGAGTGAGGAGTGCGTCTGGCTCCCGCTCTCACATCCACTGCAGTCCATTGAGCTCCACAGAGACAGCACCAGGGCCAGCGAGAGCCGACGGGCACTGGAGGAAAATCAACTAAACACGGGCAAAAGAAGCTGTGAGGCAAAATGTCCTCATATGCATTCTTTGTGCAAACCTGCCGGGAGGAGCACAAGAGGATGCTTCTGTCAACTTCTCAGAGTTCTCCAAGAAGTGCTCAGAGAGGTGGAAGACCGTGTCTGCTAAAGAAAAGGGGAAATTTGAAGATATGGCAAAGGCTGACAAGGCTCGTTATGAAAGAGAAATGAAAACCTACATCCCCACAAAAGGGGAGACCAAAAAGAAGTTCAAGGACCCCAATGCACCCAAGAGGCCTCCTTGTGAGCCCATGCAACGTGAGCACCCACACTTTAGAAACCTCTTCTTGAAAAAGTCATGAACTCCATCTTCCTCTGCCTGCTGGGTTATCTCCGGCTGCTTTTCTGTAGGAAGTGTTCGATTCCCTTCACTTGTAAGTGGGTTTGTGTGCGAGTTCTATCCTACAGAAGACCAAGGGCTCACCTAGCCAGTGCCACTTGGCTATCTTATTTGTAAAAGTGTACTAAAAGTGGAATGAGCTGAACTTCACTGGGCTACAGGAAAATTAGACTCAAGTCCAAACCAGAGTGAGAACATGGAGGTCCAGGGCTTGGCTGTGGGGACAGCCCAGGTGATCAAAACCCCGTCTCCCATGGGCATTCCTGGGGAACGGAGAAGGGCCTGCTCTGCCCTTCCTCCTTTTCTTCCCTCCCTTCCACCTTATTCCCTTCCTTCTTTTGTGTGTGTATGTTTGCGGGTGCATGGGTAACAAATGTAATTGGGTGCAAGTGTGTGTGTGTGTGTGTGTGTGTGTGTGTGTGTGTGTGTGTGAGTGAGTGTGTGTGTGTGAGTGTGTGTATGTGAGTGTGTGTGTGCATGATTGAGTGAATGTGTGTGTGACTGTGTGTGAGTGTGTGTGTGTGAGTATGTATATGTATGTGTGAGTGTGTATGTAAATGTGTGTGAGTGTGTTTGTGAGTGTGTGTGTGTGTGTGTGTGTGAGAGAGAGAGAGAGAGAGAGAGAGAGAGAGAGAGGTCCAGAGGACAGGCTTAGTGTCATTCCTTAAGTGCTACCCACTGTGTGCTTTGAGACAGTCTCTCATTGTTCTGTAGCTTGACAGTTAGGTTGGCTGGCCAGAGAGCTCCAGGTACATCTCTGACTACCTCTTCCTCCCCAGCACTGGGATTATGAGTACAAACCAACACACCTATTTTTGGGGGTGGCTCACATGTATTGTGACAAGAGTGTTGAGGTCAGAGGGCAACTTTCAGGAGTTAGTTCTCTTCTTCCAACTTCACATGGGTTCCAGGCATTGAATTTGGGTAACCAGGTAGGTGACAGGAGCCTTTGGACACTGAGCCATCTCTCCTACCCAAAGCCCAGCTTTGTGTGTGTGTGTGAAGAGTCTGGAGATTAAGCTCTAGTCTTCCTGCTTGCATGGCCTTAGTCCCTGCTCCCTTTTGAGACAAGATCTCATGTAGCCCAGGCTGGCCCAAGACAAGCTATGTAGTTGAGGGTGACCTTGATTCCAGATCCTCCCGCCTTTACCTCCCAAGTGGGATTACAGAAACCCACCATGCCCAGAAGGATGCTTTACATAGAGCCAGTGGCAGCTGTGACTAAAGACTTTCGCTTTTGCTGACTTAAGGATGGTCTGATCACTGAGTGAATACTGCATCTAGCCTCCAGGATGCTCAGCCTCTATGGTATATCTCTTTCTCTGTGGGATCCTTTGGGGACATACTAACCTGTTCCCGGTCTACCTTCTTTTGAGCAATGGGGGGCTCTACATGACCCCTGAGATCTGAGCTATTGACAGTCTCCTGGGCTGACAGATTCTCCACTCAGCAGCTCCTATGGGGCAACCTAGGGGCCCTTGACAGTAGCTGGGCCCCTTCAGTTATTTTTAGCATGTCTTTTATATATATAGCAGGCAGCTTCCTGCAAAACCTCTTTTTTTCCCCTGCTTGCCTCAGGCAGAAAGTTTCCATCTTTGACCTTTATGTTAGAGGACGCCACGCTTGAGAATGAAGCTCCCTCTCCTCCCGAGTGGCCTGTGCTACTGCTGAGCTCAGGGTGCAACAGAAGCAGATCCCACAGCCAGAGTTCAGTCAGCAGCCTCCCTGACTATGGGAGCCCGAGATGCCCAGCTAGAGGGAGGGCAAGCAAAGCCGAATGGTAACCCCAGGATCTCAGTCCCAGCTCCCAGCCCTGGGGAGCACAAATGAGTGGCTGACAAGCCCATCTCAGGTTTGTCTAGGAAAATATGCTCCTTAAATAAAAGAAGGCTCATTTTGTTTGTGTGTCCCTGTGTGTGTATGGGGGGGGTTGTACTGTAAGTTTTAGTTCCCAACAGAAGCCTCAGATCAGACTGCCTCATGTGGGTTCTGGGAAGCAAACTCAGGCCCTTCATAAGAGCAGTAGGAGGAATCTGCTGAGCTACCCCACTAGCTCCAAGGCTTACTTAGGAGACCTGGGAGAGGCTGGAGAGATGTTGTGTGGTTAAGAGCATACAGTGTTCTTTCAGAGGACCTGAGTTCAATTCCTAGCACCCATGTCAAGTGGCTCATAATTTCCTACAATTCCAGCATCAGGGGAACTTGTTGTAGAGCAGGAGTCGAGAACTAATATGTCAATACGCCAGGCTTTCCAAACCACTTGACTATTGTTACTACAGCCTCCTAAATGTGCCACTGAACATAAAAGCCACCACAGGCAGCGTATGAAGGAATAAAGAAGGCTGTGTGCTGATAAAGTTTTATTTATAAACACAGGTGGTGACAGCCCTGCCCATTGGTTGTAGTTTGTCCTTTCCTATACAGTGTGTACTATTCCATCGAAGCATGAAAATTCACTGGGCAGTTAGAGATGGGGTCTGGTAGGTAGACTGATTGCCTAGCATGTGTGAAGCCAGAGGTTCAAACCCCAGAATTATATAAACCAGACATGGCACACACCTAGAATCCTAGCACTTGGGAGGTAGAGGCAGAAGGGCCAGAACTCTGAGGTCATCCGAGGTTGCCTGGTGATGCACAGGAGTCTCTGTTCATCACCCTGCCCCCCCAAAAAAGAACCACCTAAAATAGCTCAGGGTTGTGGTCCCCTAAATTCATATGAAGTATTTTCAAACATATCTTAATTAATCTCTTGAGAATCTCATGCATGTTTACGATACATTTTGATTATATTCACCCCGTGGTTCTGCCCCAGCCCCTCCCAGATCTACCCCGTACTTCATGCTCTTGATTTTATTTCCTTGCCTCTTTTTTTAAAACAAACAAATTTGCGCTGCCTGTTTATACTCGTGAGTTTGGGGCTAGCCACTGGAGCATAATTAATCAACCAGGGGCTGTATACTTAATGAAAACAGATAATTCCTCACCTAGAAGATATCAACTGTCAGTAGTTCCTAGGCCTTACACCTTTTATGCCCCATCATTCGCATGCCCCGCCCCTTCCAGTCATGCCCCGCCCCTTCCAGTCATGCCCCGCCCCTTCCACGTCCCACCCGCCTATGCTACGCCCTTCCATGCTAGAACGCTGTTGACTTGCTCATACACAGGTAACCACAATGGCTGTTCGTTCGTGGTGCCGCAGTCCAATCACATCCAGAAGACACTCTCTTGGCTTCTCCCTGACCTCTGATTCTTACAGTCTTTCATCCCTCTTCCGTGATGGTTGCCAAGCCTTGGGGAAGGAGAATAACACAGATGCTCTGTTTGCTGCGCCCTCCAACATTTACTCTCTGCCCTCTAGCTGGTGTGCGTTTCTGTGTTAACCGCCCACGGCTGCACAAAGGCACTTTTCTGATGAGGGCTGGGAGCTGCACCAATCTATGGTTATACACTTAATAAATGTAAAAGGCAGTTTGGAGGCTGGAGAGATGGCTCAGTGGTTAGAAGCACTGTCTGCTCTTCCAGAGGTCCTGAGTTCAATTCCCAGCAACCACGTGGTGGCTCACAACAGTCTGTAATGAGATCTGATGCCCTCTTCTGGTGAGTTTGAAGACAGCTACAGTGTACTCACATACAAAATAAATAAATCTTAGGGGTCAATTTGGTTATTTAGTATAATAATAAGCAATATGTTCACTCTGGGACCTGTGGGGCTCCCCAACCACAGCACCTTGGGCAGATTTGCTCCCCAACCATGGCGCCTCGGACAGATCTGCAGTACCAGACATCTGTCTGCCTGTGGAGTGGGCCTTAAGTCCAACCTGAAAGCATAACAGTTACTGCCGTTCACTGGGCTCTCAGCTCGTAAAGACCATTGAAAGACTTACCCCTGAGTGTCACATTGCTCCTTTCAGTACTGAGAGCTAGCCAGTGGGGTTAAAGCCCCCTGGTCCCTAATAACTTGATTTCTCTATTTCCAGTAGCCTGGGTGTGTGGTGTCTTCAGCGACAGGAGCCTGCCATCGAGTCTGTTGGGCAACCAGGGGCACCAAAATGCTCAAGTCTTAACCCCCCGGAAGGGAGTGTTTCCTCAGAAGGTGGATGCATTTGGGGACAAGGCCTTCAAAGAGGTGACTAAGGTAAAAAGACGTCAGAACATGACCAATGTCCTTATAAGAGGTAGAGTAGGCTACAGTCAGCTGTAGTGGAAAGACCTTTGAGAACACAGGGGGATGTCAGCTGTGCCCTTGGGAGGCCTCAAAGAGGACCTGGACCTCAGACTTCTAGACCCAGAGCTGAGGAAATGCTAATTAAGCCACTCATTGTGCTGGACGTTACTACCGCAGCCAGAGCCAGCTTCCCGTTTTGAAAAGACAGCTACACGGTCACATGTCAAACGAGTTGGATGTTCCTGGTCTTTATCAAGTCCAGTGTCTTCAAGGCTTAGACACCCACGGCCTCCTCAGGGTGTCGGAGACTCTTGAAATGCCCTGTGATCTGGTCTATCAGCATAAACACCCATGAGGCTGGTTTTCGGAGGGTGTAAACATGTCCGCAGATGGAGCTTGGAAAGTGTGGCATTTGGCAGGCTAGAGAAGTATCATGTTTCAGGCAGGGGTGAGACAGGGACTCCTTTGCTCAAGTGTTGGGAGGTCATGACACATAGAATAAGGTCTGGGGGCCTAAGGGAAGGCAGAGTTCTTGGAGCTCCAAGCTCACAGGAGTGCTGGTCCTGGGGCTGGGGTGCAGCTGAGTTGCTAGACGCTTACCTCTCACCCATGAAGTCCTGAGTTCTATCCCCAGCCTCATGGTGTGATGGCGAACTTCTATAATCCAAGCACTCAGGAGTTGGAAACGGGAGAGCCAAAAACTCAAGGTCATTCTTGCATACATAGCAAGTTTAAAACCCTAAACATGTCTGGCCTTGAAGCCATTAAAGTCATTTTCTGGTCCAAGGATGTGAGACAGTGAGTATCCAGAAGTAGAATAAAGAGTGGGAGTGGGCACATCTGGCCTCCTCGACTTCCGTTGGTGTTTTGAAACATCTTTAAAGCCCAAATGAGTGCGCCATAAATGAGAAAAAGGCCCGGATGGTACATGCAATGTCAGGCCGTGGCCACCAGATGGCACTCGGTCTCCGCTGTGCAGGCTCACAGCCCAGGGCCTCTGGAACTGTGTCACTGTGCCTCTCTTGTCCAACACTCCCCCTCCTCCCGCAGCAGTCTTGTGTCTACACCACAGGAAGCTCGTCTTTGGAGACATGTCTGAAACTCCACACCGCATGGCTTAGTTCTGCCTCCTCTTCCTCCTGAGGACACATCAGGAAGATCTCACCTACCCTGAAGAGGCCCTTGGTAGAAGAATTCTTCACTCGCTCCCGTGCCTGCATCCTGGCTGGACACTGAGCTTCCATTTTGAAAACTGCAGTCCTGGAGAAGCACACTCAAGGGGGGTAAAGCATAGCTCCGAACTATGTATTAATAGGTCTGCACCTCTGGTGCGAATGCAGCCCTGCAAACACAGCTACTCTGGCATTTAGACCACTTACAGTGGGGTATAAGACTCTGACGTAATCCCCAACCTCGGCGCTGGAGAATTAATGAGTTGCTCGTGCCATTGAGCCATGAAAGAAAGACTCACACTGGGGTGGGTGGTTACTGCTTGCCTAGAGTGATGGAATGAGCCGTAGGGCTGGAGGCCAAAGAACTCGGGCCACCCATGTAGGGAAATAAGTCCCAGAACCCATCACAGGCATGGAATGGGCACGGAACAGTCTCTCCATCTGAGGCTTGGGGTCCATCCCGAAGGAACCAGGCCGTGACCGAAATCTGGCAGTTGCAAATCTACTCTGTCAAGCTCTGGCTTTCAGGCAGAGAACCCTGTCCTCACAGTCAGCTCCCAAAGCAATGAATAATTAATCATCGCATTCTTGAATAGAGAGGACATTTCAATGGATGAGTGACACTTTCAATAGGGTCCTCTGATGGTTGCTGTTGGTTCCTTCTGTCTGCAGCAGGACCCCAGGAGTGTAAGGAAGGAAGACAGAGGCAACATTGTGTTTATTGTGGGCTATGCTTTTGACCCATCAGAAGCTTGAGTGGATAAAGAGCAGCTGGCTCGGATATTTACCTTGGCACCTGCCCTGCACCGGGAACTCTTTCCCATATGTTATAGAAGTAGTTTCTTACTCCACACTGGGCAACTGCTTAGCAGTTGGCTTTGAACCCCATTGTGTGAGTTTATGTGTGCACATGGGTGCATGTGTGTTTGTTTGCGTGTGTATACATGTGTGTGAAAGGCCAGAAGATAATCTTAAGTGTCCTTTCTTAAATACTATCTTTTCTTTTCTTTTTCTTTCTTTCTTTCTTCCTTTCTACCTTTTTTTCTTTTGAGACTCTGGTCTGAACTCATCAAGCAGACTAGACAGACTGGCCAGCGAGGCCCAGGGGTCGATCTAGCTGAGTCCTTGTCTTAGTTAGGGTTTTACTGATATGAACAGACACCATGACCAAGGCAACTTTTTTTTTTAACTTAGACTTTTTATTTTATTTATTTTTATTTTTTAGTTTTATGTATCTGAGTATACTGTAGCTATCTTCAGACACACCAGAAGAGGGCATCAGATCCCATTACAGATGGCTGTGAGCCACCATGTGGTTGCTGGGATTTGAACTCAGGACCTCTGGAAGAGCGGTCAGTGCTTTAACCACTGAGCCATCTTTCCAGCCCCAAGGCAATTCTTATAAGAACAACATTTAATTGGAGCTGGCTTACAAGGTTAGTCCATTATCATAGAGGTGGGAACATGGCAGTGTCTAGGCAGGCATGGTGCAGGAGGAGCTGAGAGTTCTGTGCCTTCATCCAAATGCAGACAGGAGAAGACTAGCTTCCAACTAGGAGGAGGGTCTCCAAGCCCACCCCCTTTCTCCAACAAAGCCACACCTCCTAATAGTGCCACTCCCTGGGGCAAGCATATTGAAACCACCAAAGTCCAAGTCCCAAGTACTGGGACCACAAGTGTAAGCCAACACTTCTAGTTCTGTGTGTGCGTGTGTATGTTGTTTTTCTCTTTAAGAGGATTCTAGGCATTGGACCCAAATCCTCATGGTTGCAGGGCAAGCACATTTTCAGCTAAACCTTCTCCCAGCTTCCTACCTGGGTTTTCAGATAAAGAACCTACGTTTAGAGAGGCGAGGCAGCTCGGCTTGCCGGAAGTCACATGACTAGTAAACATAAGCACTAGGAGTTGGCATATGTCTGACTTCAGAGCCTGGCTTTATTTCTCATCACCAAAGGTTCATAGACTCATAAACTTCATAGAGTCAGGACAGACCTGGTATGTGTGTGTGTGCACAAGTGTGTGAGAGTGTGTGTGTATGTGTGTGTGTATGTGTGTGTATATGTGTATGTATGTGTGCATGTGAGTGTGTGTGTGTATGAATGTATATGTATGTGTGTGTGTCTGAGTGTGTGTGTATGTGTGCATGTGAGTGTGTGTGTGTGGTGTTACACATGTGTGTGAGTTGCTTTGCACACCTGTGCACATGCAGAGGTCAGAGAAGGAAGGTGTCCTACTCTGTCACTCTCTGCCTTGTCCCTCTCTACAGGATGACCTCTCAGTGAACCCAAGCTAGGTTGGCAGTAGGCAAGTCCATGGGGTGGGAACCCCTGTCTTCATCCTGCGCACACCACTGGAGTTATAGGTGAGTGTGGCCATGCCCAGCTTCTTACACGTGTGCTAGAGATTTGAACTCCAGTCTTCATGCTTGGTCATGAGATGTCCTTGCCTGCCTAGTCATTTTTCCAAGCCCTCCAGGATTTACGTTGACAGCTAAATAAATAAATGTGGTCATATATGAAATTAAAGACAGAAGCTGGAAGACTGAGACCTGTAACTCCAGCTCCAGGGGATTTGATTCCCTCTTCTGGGCACCCACAAGGGTTATATGTGACTGTAGATATCTTTACATAAACAGAAATAAAGCAGTAAAAATAGTTTGGGGGACAAAATAAATGTGGAAGATAGTCTATTTTCTAATAGAAAGAAAGAGAGAATGAATGAATGAATGAATGAATGTCCTGTGTCATGCCTCAGATGCAGGAGCAGGATGAGTCTAAGCCTCTTCTTGCCAAGCTCAGCTCCACTGGGAACAGCTGAAGAACAAGGAGCTAGAGAGTATGCAGGCCTGTCCTGCCCTAACATGCCCCCCTCCCATCCCAGAAAGAAGAGTGTTGTTCAGAAGAGTCTCCACAGTGGCAGAGGTATGTCTGTGACAGCATGGAGGGAGCCAGGGCTTCGTGGCCACCCGCACCAGCTGGAGGGGTTTCCTCAACCCTTCAGGTGCCTTGGCTCAGGAACACGATCCTTGGCTTCAACGTGGAAAGAAGTTCAGGACAGACCAGTAGGAAGCAGGGCTGGAGTTTATTAAAAGTAGAAAGATTTTGGAAGGAATGGATAAGCTGCCGGCAAACACAGATATAGGCTTCTGGGAGAGTCATCCTGAAGAGTCTGTCTGTCCTAGAAGTCTGTCCTGGCAGCAGGCATATACTGTTTTGATGACTTTCGAGTTATACCTCAAAGGGTTGACACAAAATATTTCCCCTCTTTTTCCAGTAAGTTAGAAATTTAGGGTGGCTCTGGAGGTGACTTGGATGGGATATATAATCTGATAAGTAAAACCAGGAATCACCCAGGTTGCACAAGAGGTTAGGCCCTGTCCTTTCCCTGTGTACAGGACTTCCGGTGAGATTCCTAGAAGAGAGTGCTGACTGCCGGAAAGAAGAGGAGCCTTGAGTTGTTGTTGACTCTTTGGGAAATCACGCTTCTCAGCAGGGGAGAGACACCCTCTAGACTCTGGGGTCAAGGGCTCCTTTCCTTTCCCACACCCTTGCTTCCCTTGTCTTTCTGTCTCGCCTCAAGTGAGGTGAAGGTAAGGATCAAGGCCTCAGCCACAGAATGCGGTGGAATCAGAAACCGAGGACCCCACTGTTTCTTGGGTGCTTGCTTGTTCTTGCTGTTTCCTGGGACTCCCAACCCAAGAGCACTTCCTTCCGGTTTTTATTCTGTCAGGAAACTTGGCTTCAGCTCCCCACGAGCTTCATTGGTTCTTGAGACTGCGGCAAATCACCCACATTCTGTCCAACATCAGCCTGAGCAGTGATGCTGAGCTGGGGAACTCTGGGTATCTGTCATCTCGGGGTGCATGCGCTCCAGGGGGTTGCTGGGAGAGAGAAAGGGGAGAGGGGGCCAGCTGGGGAAGTGAGCGTGTTTCACTGCGTTCATTTTGGAAGTGGTTGATAAGTTCGTGCAGGGTATACATGAGTCATGGTTAGGCTGTGGGAAGCCCCGTCAGTAAAAGCTCCTGTGAAATACTGAGGGACCAGGGCCCTCTGAGCAGCGTCTTACTGCTTAGTTTCCAGAGCGCTCTTAGGTTTCAATGCCGACTTCCACCCTCTTCAGAATGCCAAGGCAGTTTGTGGGGCACACATATGTGTATATCCACTGAAGACTGTTTTACATTCAGTGCACACACACACACACACACTGACACACATGCATGCACACACAGGTAAGCAAAACACCTACAAATAAAAACTTAAATTAATAAAAGAAAACCATCTCTTCCCTTGCTGGATGGCAATGGAGCTACAATATCCCCGGAGCTGAGAAAAGAAATAAAGGAGAGGAGTCCAGGCCTGGCCCAGATTAGATGCACAAACTGTGATTCAGAAAGAACTTTTTCCTCTCTGTGTGTTGGGGGGGGCAGAGGGAGAGGGGAGAGGGAGGGACAGACTGAGGGGGAGAGGGGGAAGAAAAGAGAGAGGGCAGGAAGGGGGGAGGAGAGAAAGGAAGGAGAAAGAAGAGAGGGAGGAGAGACAGAGAGAGACAGAGAGACCCACTGGCCTGCAGCACACATTTGCTACAGTATAGGGTCATGTGACTGGAGTTCAGCCCCCACACTTACTTATGGGCAAGTGTTTCTTACACACTGAGCCTTTCTTCATCTTGCCTGAGAACAGCCAAGGGCAAACTAACTCCAAAGAGGCGAGGGTCACGTAAATGTCCTACAAAGGGTTGGAGGCCACATGGTTCACCTTTTCAGGTTCTTTCCTCAGCTCACACCCATTCCCCATTCTTGGGAGTGATTTGCATTTCTTGTTAGGATATCTCTACTTCTATTTCTACCCCATGTCTCTAATATAATCCTTTCCATAGGACCCAAGAGCCCAGAATTCAGTTCCTTTGAACACACGTCTGTGGCTTAGCATCCCTAAGATGCTTTACCTTTCCCACTGTTTCTCTAACTTCCGTGCCTAACCTAAAAACTCCACCTTTCCCTTCCCCTGGCCACTCTTGGGAGTGGAGGTTTTATGCCTTGTTGTTTTCCCCCAAAACTTTAATAAAATGGACCTTGACCCTCCTTCTGAGTAGTCTTTAAATTATTTTATTAATGAGACTAAGAACCCCAGAGGGTACCTTTGTTTTCCAGTGACAACGGCGGATACTTGACCTGCTTAGCCACAGACTGACACCTCTTCCTCTCTGCTTAGTGATATCTGCTTCTGCCTCAAGGATGTTAGTTTTAAAAGATTTACTGCAGATGTCCGAGACGAAGGTGCAAGCCAGATATCTTAGCTCTTGGCCCTTGTACGTCCATCTGGTAAGCAAACTTACCTTTTCACCCAAACTCACCCAAAGACACAGACCCGAGGTCAGGAGGAAACACGGGGAGCAGGCGCTTGAATGCAGACATTTATAATGACGCACAGCAGCTGACAGTTCCTGGGTGAGCGTGCTGTGTCGTACTTGTCAACAGGTGAACAAACCACCAACCCAGCTGATCTGGATTGGTTGCTGGCTTCTCTTCCCTCCATTCCTTGCTTCCACAGAAGATTTAACTATCTGAGTCTGGAGGTGCCGTTTAGCTGGCGAACTGAATGTCTAGCATGTGTGAAGCCCAGGGTTCAATCCCCAGTACTGCATAAACCAGCCATGTTGGTACATCCCTGTAACCCAGCCCTCCAGAAATGAGGTGGGGGTGGGGGTGGGGAATGGAAGCTCAGGGTCAGTGTAAGCTACATAGTGAGTTTGAGGCTAACCTGGGCTACCTGAGACCCTGTCTTAAAACAAACAAAAGCAAAGTGTAAATATTGATAGCCCTTCTTAAAGTAGCATTCTCTCCTGTGAGTATCTTCCACCTGTCACAGCCCGACACACAAGAAAAGAAGGCAGGGGAGAGGAGAGAAACCAGGCAGTTCAGTGTTACTTACCTTCCTAGCTCACCCTGTCTTGGCTCTCTCTCCCTTGGGTTTTGTTCTCTCAAGAGACACTACCACGTTGTGGCTTGAGTTGTTTCCCCGTGGGAAAAGATCCTGAACTATTCCAAGTCTTGTGACCTTGACTTAGTGTGGAAGGACTTTTTTTTCCCCCCTGCGTATACAAGCCTGAGGACAGGTGCTAGAGAGGGGTCCAACCTAGTGAGGCTGTGTCCTTATGAAAAGAGAAGAGAGCCAGGCAGGGGACAGGGTGGTGTGTGGACGGCTGGTAGCTGCAGCGTGAAGCTGCAGGTGGCTAGTGTCGCTGGAAGAAGGTCCGTGTAGGTTTCTGAAGCAGGTGGCCCCGGTGACCCCTTGATCTCAGCTTCCTGCCTGCAGAACCATAAGACAATCGGGTTCTGTCATTCAAAGCTGCACGGTTTGAGGCACCTTTGTTACTGGCACCCTGGGAAAGTGCACGCAGGGTACCACTGGAGAGACGCTGGAGAGCCCGGGCTTTGAAATCAGATCCGAACTCGAACCAAGGTACAAGGATTCATGACTTGATCTGCGGCAACTTTCTCACCAAGCCTCATTCCATCCCTGAAACCTAAGTGGCCCGTGAAAGGCTAATAATGAGTCTCCTCTTGCAGGGTGATTGCAGGGATGAAACGGAATAGGGTATGTACACCAGTTAGGAATGCCCGCACTAGGGGAATGGAGTCTCTATAGAACTCTGTGGAAACGGGTTTGGGTGTGAGGGCGGTGGGAGGTGGCACGGTATGCAGGGAAAGGACTCAGCTTGGCCCCGGACCTAAGCGCCAGCACCCCTCACCTCCCAACTCTGCCCCAAATAACAGTCTAGCCGGTTCCTGCCTGGGCCCCTCCCATCACGTAAGCTCTCCCCACCTTCACTTCCAAAGGGTCACGGTCTCTGCACTCAGAAGGTTCCACGTGGCTCTCTGTCCCAGACGCTTTCCAGTTCCCCGGTGTGACCTTCTTCTCACACCGCTCACATCCCATCCGGGTTTCGAGTTCGTCTTAGAGTCTCTTCCCACACCGTGTTCACACACGCCCCCTTTCTACTCTTGTGGCGTTTTCTCATACATTCATTCAGTATTTTGGGCGACGTACTTAACTCGGACAACTGAAGGGAGGAAGGGTCTATTTAGGCTCACGGTTTCGGATGTATTAGTTCGTGTGGTGGGGAGAGTGAGGTGAAGCAGAGAAGCTCAAATCGTGGCTCCCAGGAAGCCGAGAAAAATGACACAGACAAGCCCCTGGGATATTTCCTGCTGCTAGAGTCTCCAAGGGCGTCTCAAGCCAATCACATTGATCAGACTCACCGTCTTTACTCAGACGCCTCCTGATTGATCCTTGGCCTGGATCCTAAGCATCTCAGGTTTGGGATCATACCTCACTGCGCTATTCAGCTACATAGATCATCAATACATCGGTTCCACACCTCAAATTGGAGAGAAAGTTCCAGAAGGAGCTTAAGAAGTGTGTGGATAGAAGCATCCTGGATTCTAAGAGTATCCACAACTGAGGAAGAAGTTCCATGTGTCTCCCAGGGCTTTGGCCTTATCTGGCTTCCTGAGTTGTTTGTTTGTTTGTTTACATAGCATTTGAATAACAAAACAACTTAATAACCTGTGGACAGAATGCAAGCTTTTTTTTTTTTTTTTTTTTTTTTTTTTGCTGTCAACATTTAAAAGTTTATCAACTTTCAAAGACATGTCTAGAAAAGTATTCACCAAGTGGCCTTGCAGCTCCTGAGGGCAGGATTCAGGTAGAGTTGATCTCAAGGAGAATCTTGGGCAGTAAGTGATGGTCCAGACTCCTCAGCAGGAAGGTTAGCTGAACATGAGGGTCCCGCCCATGTGGCCTGTAAGCCTGTGAAAAGTTGGAATAGGAGGTAGGTCCAAGACAAAGAAAAAAGAGAATAGAAAGCCAAAAGAAACAGGTTTTGCCCCCAGAGGTCTAGGAAGAAGCTGTCAGTTCCTTCAGCACTGTATCTGCTGACACAGGCATAGAAAGAGCTGGAAATAGCCTAGCCCATACCCCTCCCCCACATCCATTGTAAAGCTGGGAAAATGGAAGCTCAAAGAACTTAGGAGACTTGCAGTGGTGTTACAGTGCAAGGCAGAGCTTTCTTGTCAGTATTAACAACAGGGCTGGGATTGCAAAACAAAGTTGCAGTGGCCTTCAACATGACAACAGAACACAGTGTCTTAGTAAGGGTTTCACTGCTATGCACAGGCACCATGACCAAGGCAACTCTTGTCAAAACAGCATTTCATTGGGGGGCTGGTTCATTATTATCAAGGTGGTTCAGAGGTTTGGTTCATTATCAAGGTGGGAGCATGGCAGCATCCAGGCAGACATGGTGCAGGAGCTGAGAGTTCTACATCTTCATCTGAAGGCGGCTAGAATACTGACTTCCAGGCAGCTAGGATGAGGGTCTTATAGCCCACACCCACAGTGACACACTTACACCTTCTAATAGTGTTACTCCCTGAACCAAGCATATGCAAACCATCACATACGGTATTGCTGCTCTGCTGAAGTAAAATGTGGGGCGATAATTCCCAAAAAGGGAGTGGGGGCTGGGTTATTAATTGCTGTCTTAGTCAGGGTTTCTATTCCTGTACAAAAAGATCATGACCAAGAAGCAAGTTGGGGAGGAAAGGGTTTATTCAGCTTACACTTCCACATTGCTGTTCATCACCAAAGGAAGTCAGGACTGGAACTCAAGCAGGTCAGGAAGCAGAAGCTGATGCAGAGGCCATGGAGGGATGTTACTTACTGGCTTGCTTGCCTCTGGCTTGCTCAGCCTGCTTTCTTATAGAACCCAGGTCTACCAGCCCAGGGATGGCACCACCCACAATGGGCTGCCCCACCCCCATCACTAGTTGAGAAAATGCCTTACAGCTGGATCTCATGGAGGCATTTCCTCAACTGAGGCTCCTTTCTCTGTGATAACTCCAGAGTGTGTCCAGTTGACACAAAACCAGCCAGTACAGGGTGTTAGGCCATGGAGGAGGTGTTAGATCATGGAGGGTGTTTTCTGATTGAACAAGATTTAGGGTTCTTAGGAGAGTCTATAGAAACAGCCATTTTCTGAAAACAAAACAAAAAAAGGAGCAGACTTGAGACCCAGCCATATACCTTTGCATTTGTGGCTTATTTGCAGAGTGGAAAGGTCGCCTCATCTGAGACACAAGCTGAGCTCTGCGCTGCCAAACTGGAGCGCCAAGCAAGTGTTTCTGCAGAGGGGTCCTTCTCAGTAGGGAGGACTCTCCCGGGAGGTCACAGGCAGATGGCATGTCTTCTGTATCATTTGGTGCTTGGGGAGGGCCAACAGCTGTCACTGCACGAGGCACATGTGTTCTGACAAGGATCAGCTTGTAGTTTCTCTGAGGCACCCGTGCCTCTTGTCAAAACGCTGAGATGGTTCAGTTGGCCAAGTACCTGCCATGCAAATATGAGGTCCTCAGAACTCATGTAGAAGTCTGAATGTGGTGGCATGTATTTGTAATCCCTGGGGATGTGCAGACAAGAAGATCTCTGGGGTCCCACTGGAAGATCCTGCTTTAAAAAACAAGATGGGCAGCTACTGAGAAACAATATTTGAAGTTGATCTGTGGCCCACACATATACATGCACATATAAACACACACATACACACACACACATACATACACACATACACATATACACACATATATACACATATACACATGCATACACACTTATACATGCATATCACACATGTACACTTGCACAATATACACATAAACACATGCACACACCCATATACACATGCATACACACATATACATGCATATGCACACATGCACACACATGCATACACATATATACGCATACACAAACACACACAGAGATACATATACATAGCATACACAAATAAACATTTTAAAAATAAATAAAATCTTTCTGTATCTGGATTAACAGAAGGAGAGAAAGCTCAGAGTTCTCACTCTAGACCTCCTGCTAAGTACCCCAGGAGTCTTTTTTCTGTTGGTCATTCATTAATTGTCAAGAGGAAATGCTTCTTCTGTGGGGCAACACTTGGACTGAGTCGCTGACATAACTTCCTTCATTTTCTGTCCAACTGGGAGAGCTCCAGGAGGCTGCAGAAGCCATGGAGTAGCTCCAAACATCCCACACACCCGAGAGGTTGTGGTGGACCAGTGTGCCTTCCTGCTCCCCAGACATGAGTGATATTTGGCGAACTACGGGAACAGATCCTGACGACTGAGTCTATTTCGTAACTAACACTTGAAAGGATGAGTCAGGGCTGGAGAGATGGCTCCACAGTGAAGAGCACTGGCCGCTCTTCAGAGGACCTGAGTTCAGTTCCTGGTACCAACATGGTGGCTCACAACCTCCACTCCTGTTCCAAGAGATCTGATGCCCTCTTCTGGACCCCGCAGGCACTGCACATACACAGTACACAGACACTTGTGCAGATGGGTCAGACAGTGGGCACAATCCCTGCACTGGGTATTCAGAGAAAGACAGGTCTCTGTGAGTTCAGCCAGGGATATATAGTGAGACTTTCTCAAAACAAACAAAAACAAGCAAATGAAAACCAAAGCAAAGCAAAATAAAACCCACCCATATGCACAAAATAAAATAGAAAAGCCAGAGAGAGGCTGAGCAAAACCGTGTGCACATTCAAGACACAGCTATAGAAATTTCCGTGATTAATCTAAAAATATTGTGCAGCAAACTTTAGAAAATGCACAGAACTCCTGTGCTTTACTTTCCTCTGATGGATAGTTACACTTCACAGTCATCTTGGCTGGATTTAGAATCACCATGGAAACACTGTTGGATGTGTCTATGAGAGAGTTTAGCTGAACCTGGAAGAATGACAGGGGAGGATACCACTTCAGGATGAGGCCCTGGACTGATTTTTTTTAGAAAAAGTGAATCAGGAACTAGTGCACGATTTTAATCCTGGCACCTTGGAGACAGAATCGGGCAGATCTCTGTGGGTTCAAGGCCAGCCTGGTTTACACAGTGCATTCCAGGGCAGCCTGAGCTACACAGTGAAACCCTGTCTCAAAAACAAAACAAGTCAAAATAAGGAGGGAAGGAAGGAAGGAGGGAGGGAGGGAGGGAGGGAGGGAGGGAGAAAGGAAGGAAGAAAGGAAGGAAGGGAGGGAGGGAGGAAGGAAGGAAGGAAGGGAGGAAGGAAGGAGGAAGGGAAGGAGGAGGGAGGGAAGGAGGAAGGGAAGGAGGGAGGGAGGGAGGGAGGGAGAAAGGAAGGAAGGAAGGGAGGGAGGAAGGAAGGGAGGAAGGAAGGAGGAAGGGAAGGAGGGAGGAAGGGAGGGAGAAAGGAAGGAAGGAAGGAAGGAAGGAAGGGAGGGAGGGAGGAAGGAAGGAAGGAAGGAAGGGAGGAAGGGAGGAAGGGAGGAGGAAGGGAAGGAGGGAGGGAGGGAGGGAAGGAGGGAGGGAGGGAAGGAAGGGAGGGAAGGAGGAAGGAAGGAAGGAAGGGAGGAAAAGAGGGAGGGAGGAAGGAAGGAAGGGAGGAAGGGAAGGAGGCAGGGAGGGAGGGAAGGAGGGAGGGAGGGAAGGAGGGAGGGAGGGAGAAAGGAGGGAGGGAGGAAGAAAGGAGGGAGGGAGGGAGGGAGGGAAAGGAAGGAAGGAAGGAAGGAAGGAAGGAAGGAAGGGAAGGAGGGAGGGAGGGAGGGAAGGAGGGAGGGAGGGAGAAAGGAGGGAGGGAGGGAGGGAGAAAGGAAGGAAGGAAGGAAGGGAAGGAGGGGAGGGAGGGAGGAAAGGAGGGAGGGAGGGAGAAGGGAGGGAGGGAGGGAGGGAGAAGGAAGGAAGGAAGGGAAGGAGGGAGGGGGAAGGGAAGGAAGGAAGGAAGGGAAGGAAAAGAGGGAGGGAGGAAGGAAGGGAGGAAGGGAAGGAGGCAGGGAGGATGGGAAGGAGGGAGGGAGGGAAGGAGGAGGGAGGGAGAAAGGAGGGAGGGAGGAAGAAAGGAGGCAGGGAGGGAGAGAGGGAGGGAGGGAGGGAGGGAGAAAGGAAGGAAGGGAAGGAAGGAAGGAAGGAAGGAAGGAAGGGAAGGAGGGAGGGAGGGAGGGAAGGAGGGAGGGAGGGAGAAGGAGGAGGGAGGGAGGGAGAAAGGAAGGAAGGAAGGAAGGGAAGGAGGGAGGGAGGGAGGAAAGGAGGGAGGGAGGGAGAAAGGAGGGAGGGAGGGAGGGAAGGGAGGGAGGAAGGAAGGAAGGAAGGAAGGAAGGGGAAAAGGAAAAAGGAGAAAGGAAGCTGATCACCAGCGTCAATCTCTCTCTGCTTCCTGTGAACAGATGTCCCCTCACTGTGGATGCCATGTGACCATCTGCTCACGCTCTGTCAGGAAGATTTCCCCACTATTTGGTCTTCTTCTTCTTTTTTAATATATATGAGTACACTGTAGCTGTCTTCAGACACCAGAAGAGGGCATCAGATCCCATTACAGATGGCTGTGAGCCACCATGTGGTTTCTGGGAATTGAACTCAGGACCTCTGGAAGAGCAGTCAGTGCTCTAACCACTGAGCCATCTCTCCAGCCACAATTGTCTGATCTTAAGCTGTGAGACAAAGTATACCTTCTTTCCTTCCTTAAATTACCTTGATCAGGTATTTTGTCATAGCATTGAAAAAATGACTAATACAGTTGCTAATTGAGGATTTTTTAAAACTTTAGGGGGGCCTAGTGAAATGGGGCAGTGGGTGAAGGTTTGATGCCAATTCTGAGAACCTGAGTTCAACCCCTGGAACCTACACAGTGGAAGTAAAGAACTGACTCTGTAAGAACTGGTCTTATGCTTTGACCTCCAAGTACACAATACACAATACACACCCCCCCACACACACACACACACACACACACACACACACGACACTCGTGTAGAGGCCAGGAGACAGCTTGTAGGAGCCATTTCTTTCCTTCTACCAGGTGAGATTTGGAGGCTCAAACTCAGGGTATTAGGTGTGGTGACAGACTCCCAAGAAGCCATCTTGCAGGACCTTATAAATCGTTGGATCTTTAAAAGGATTTTTCTCTGTCTCTCTTTGCTTTAAGTTTCATGGACACATTAATTCTCCTTTCTCTCTCTGATTTATTTCAATCAGATGAATGGCTGACTCTGAAGCAGAGATAAAGGGAAGCAAAAATATTCTTTCAAATGTGCAGGCTGCATTCTAGGTGAGGTACTGAGGGACAAGTGGATAGACACACCCACCACACAGCAACCCTTGCTCATGTGTCTGCTGGGTTCCAGACGCCTTTAACTGAGATTTTATCATGCACTCAAAGGCATGGGTTTTAAATGCAATTACTACATAAAATTAGCTGTTTCATCTCCAGTGTCAGTGAATTTGAAATTTAATCCCTGATTGCACAAAGGAATATAATGAGCAGCAGACCCCATGGTTGGGTGGGTGCCAGTGGACGTCAGTTGGCTGAAAGAAATGGCTGAACCTAAAGACACAGGGGTCAAAGGATGGCAGGAAAAGGAAGGAGACAAGATGCTGGTGGGTGATCACCTGAGGTGTCTTCAAACTTGCAGACTCAGGTCTCAGGACAAACCTCTTTTCCTCATCTGTAGCAGATGGAGTTGCTCACCTTCCTCAAGTACAGTATGAGACATGTGTCTAATGGAAGCCACCAACTGTTTTCCTGTGTCCTTCCTGAGGGGTCCTGTTGTGTTAATATTAGTGCTTTCATACAGAGCATAATCACAGTGAGCAATCCATGGGTGGATGGATGTGTGGGTGGGTAGATGGATGAATAAATGATGGATGGATAGGAGGGTAGATGGATGGGTGGATGAATAAATAGGTGGGTGGGTAGATGGATAGATGGATGAGTGAATGAGTGAATAAATGGATAGATAGGTACGTGGATGGATAGATGGGTAGATGGATGGGTGGGTAGATAGATAGGTAGGTGGACAAGTGAATGGATGGATGGATGGATGGATGGATGGATGGATGGATGGATGGATGGATAGATGGATGGATGGATAGGTGGGTGGGTGAATGGGTGGGTGGGTAGGTAGATGGGTGGATGGGTGAACGAGTGAATGAATGGATGGATAGGTACGTGGATGGATAGATGGGTAGATGGATGGGTGGGTAGATAGATAGGTAGGTGGACAAGTGGATGGATGGATAGGTGATTGCATGGATGGGTGAGTGAATAAATCAAGTACCAGTTAAGATCAGCTATAGAGCCTAGGCAATGAGCTCAGTCAGTAAAATACTTGCTACATAAGCATCAGGTCCTGAGTTTTATCCTTAGAACCATGTAAGAAAATAGGAAAGCCAGGTACATGCTTGAATCTTAGTCTGGGGAGGCAGAGGCAGGAGGATTCCTGGAGCTGAATTGGAAATATCCAGGTCTCAGTGACAGACCCTTTCTGCAACCCATTCCCCCAAAAGGTTGATTGGCCTGAGATACTATACCTGAGGCTGCTCTCTAGCCTCTATTTTTAAAATCTCCGCTCCCCCCCCCGTGTGTGTGTGTGTGTGTCTCTGTGTATGTATGTGTATGTATGTCTGTGTCTATGTGTGTGAATGTGAGTATGTGTGTATGTATGTGTCTATGTGTATGTGTCATGTGTATGTGTATACACAAATGTATTTGGTTTATATATAAGAGTTATATAGCCAGGGATGTGTGCTGTTGCTGTGTACATATCTGTGTGTATGCATGTATCATTATTTATCCACACATGTACATACTTGTTTGCACACCAAGTACATGTTTATATAAACATAAGCATGCTGTCATTTTTATATACACAGCACATACATGTGTATATAGACAGCAATGCATGCCAAGTACATGCCTGTGTGGGTGTGAACATGCATCATTATTCATACATATATGAGTATATATATGTATGCATAGATATGCATGAATGAGTACTTGCTTCTGTGGGTGTGAGCATACCTGGTTGTACAGCCTGTGATGAAGGAAGACTTAGAGAGCTGAAGCAAGTCCTAAGCATCAGTTGGTCGGTGTGAAGACATGACAAGAGGCACAGTGCTCTGGCTCCTCCCCAGAGACCTTTGCCTTGCTCTCATGTGCCCGTGGCTGTGAACTGGCTGGCCATTGCTGTTTGTGTTTCTTCTCATCACAGCCATGTGCAATGGTTAGCGCCCCAGCTCATGCTACACAGAGCAGGTCTTCATGGTGAAGGCTGTGACCTTTCAAAGTGGCCTTCTGGGCTCCTTGTCCAACCAGGTTTTGTAGCTCAGCAGAGGAAGCTAAATAAAGACCAGACACTCAATGGGTGGGTGGAGGCTGTGCTGTTTCTCAGGCTGTACATTCTTACAGCGGGTGTACTGAAGCCTACTTCCCGAATACAAGTGCTTGTGAGTCGCTTCACAATGGTCTCCGAACATTGGCCTTGAGTGGAGGTCACAGTGCTGCCTAGAGCACTGTCAGTGCTGGGTCAGCTGCTTCGCCTTGCACACCCACACTTTTAGGTCATATTCCTTTCATTCCTTAAATAATATTGTCTCTGATTTACCAGAGAGGAAACTGAGGCTTGGGAGGGTCAGTTCTAGTTTATTTAGCGATAGGGCAAAACTCCCGAGTCTGACCTCAAGTCCTTGGCCTATAGTTCAGCCGCCCATCCCGAATCCCAAGCAACAGAGACTCACTGATCTGGGGAGGGGGAGGTAAAAGCTGAAGGAGACTGACCCTGGTGTGAACAAGGCCTTTGTGGGACAGAAAGGCCTCCCGTGCCAGCCTGCTCTCGTCCCTGCTGACCTGCCTTGCTGACTGTCTGTCAGGGGGCATGTGCCAGCTCGCTACCCAGAGCACAGAGTAGAATGCTCTCTGGGGACCACTGAGGGCACCTGTCCGTCACTCGTCCTGCACTTCACAGGACTGGGACAAGGCCACAGTCACCCTGGCTGAGATCAGGCTACCACCCAGAGAAGGACAAAGGCCACTCTAGAAACACGTGTCCTAGCTGATCTCTGACACCAGCTGAGCCTTAACCATGAAGTCGCTGAAGTTCTCTGGATTTGGGGTTTCTCCAGCTTACGGTGAAATATAAAAACGGGGCTTCACTCCGACTTAAATGCTCCTTTCTACCAGGCATGATAGATCACACATGTCACCCTGATGCTTGGGATGTGGAGGCAGGAGGATCAAAGCTTAAGGTAGCTTCGTAGCAGGAAAGACCTTGTCTGGAAATGATCTCAAGAAGCCCCCACTGCTCAGAGGTCCTTCTGCTTCTTCGCCACTCTGTTTTCAATCTCTCAGCCTCACAGAGGCCACATGCCTTCTCCAGTGTGTTAACTGCCGAGCTCCCAGGAACGGCACCATAGGTGTAGGAGGAGACAGACTGAACTCAAACAAAGATTACTTCAGCAGCTAAAAGGGAGAGGAAGAAACCCTTTTAGGAACCTTGGCCCAGAGGTAGGTTAACAGCCACAACCCCCCCAGAGTCGGAAGACTCACAGCCTGCCTCCGCTGCCACGCTCACTGAAGGGACAATGGCTCCTTCTGCAATCCCTTGCCATGGTCACTCATGGAACTCATGATGTTTCAAAAACCTTCAGGGAGCTAGGGAGATAGCTTAGTTGGCAGAGTGCTGGCCACGCGTGCACCAGGCTCTGGGTTCAATCTTCAGGATCGTGGGTGGCCCCGAACCACGGTCTGAGCATTCGGGAGATAGATTAGGATTAGGAGCTTACAGTCGTTTTTGCCTTAGGCAGTGAGTTTGAGGTCAGCCCAGGATACATAAGACCTTATGTCAAAAAGAAACAAAGAAAGAAAGGAGTGGGGGTGGAGACATTAGGAGCACACTGGCTGCTCTCACACAGGACCCGGGTTTAGCTCCCAGCACCCACACGGTGGCTCACTAACATCTGTAACTCCACTTGCAGTGACCCTCTTCTGACTTGTGAGGGCGCCGGACATGAACACGGAGTGCAGACATTCACACAGGCAAGATACCCCCACGCAGAAAGTGTTTAATTAAAAAAAAAAAAACTTTCAAAATACCATCCCCTAATCACCACAGAGGAAAAGGCATGCTTGCCACATTAAGACATCTAACGGCCGTGATTAATTGGATAGCAACTGTCTAATGACCCGGAGGCCTGTGTAGGGCAAAGACTCAGCTGGGTCCTGTACAGGTCTCTTCTAGCGCCCCATGAGGTAGGGATGGGGGGGGGTGGGCATGGTTCCCTCTTTTGCTTCTCCAAGGAAAACATGCCTGACCAGCAGCAGAGACCAATAAAAAGACAACACACGGAAAACAAGAGATTTCACAGGGCGGAGGCTGACGCGCTTTCATATTTATGGCTCGAAACGAGCAGGGGATAGATGTGCTGAGGGTGGCCAGAGAGCTGCTCTTAATCGGGGCTCGTTCAAGGGGTTCTTTGGAGCAACCGCATCTCCCACACTTGACACGTGATGGGGTAACTGGAAGGTTTGGGAGAGCCAGGAGGGGGATGAGGCTTTTCCTTAGGAAGATGAAAGCAGAAAGGCAGCTCTGGGCTGAAGCTGCTGACCCGATTCCTCAAAAATAGATCCTGCATCACAGAGCAGCGGGAATATAAACCTTCTCAGAGCCCCCCCCCCACACCCTCCCTACAAACACCTAATTCATGAAGGACATGAGCTTTAAAGATGGCGGCCATGCCCTCCGTTAGCTGTTTGGTGACCGAAGTGCTTCTAGAAATGGAAAAGAGCTATTCAGCACTAAAGATTTAGGAACGTCTGCTGACATATTAAGGAAGCAGCCTCATGGGAGAGCTGACAAGGCTCCCAGAAACATCACCAAGGGAACGGTGACGCAAATGCATTTGGTTTTCAGAGGCTGGCACGCTGCCAGACTCGTTGCCTGACAGCTGATGTAACTCCAGTTCCTATCTAGGTTAGCTGGCTTAGATAGTGCCGGCAGGACAGGCAGCGGCAGCCAATAGCAGACTTCTGTCATAGACCAGAGTAAAAGGATAAACGTGTATGATATATATATATATATATATATATATACATATATATATGTATATATATATATACATATATATGTATATATATATATATACATACATACATACATATACATATACATACACACACATATGGTCTTCTTCAGATCCTGATGTGTGCTGTATTTTAAATGGGGTACAAGACTGGAGAGATGGGTCAGTGGTTATGGGTACTGGCTGCTCTTCTGGAGGAACAGGGTTTGATTCCCAGCAACCACATGGTAGTTCACAATCTTCCTAACTCCAGTTTCAGAGTACTGATACCCTCTTCTGACCTCTGTGGCCACCAGGCATGAATCCGATACACAGACATACATGCAAAGAAAAATCCTATACATCTATACATTTTTAAAGATTTATTGTATGTACTTGAGTACACTGTCACTGTCTTCAGACACACCAGAAGAAGGTATTGGATCCCATTACAGATGGCTGTGAGCCACCATGTGGTGGCTGGGAATTGAACTCAGGACCTCTGGAAGGGCAGTCAGTGCTCTTAACCTCTGAGCCATCTCTCCAGCCCCTATACAGTTTTTTTTTTTTTTTTTTAAAGAAAACATTTACAAAGGATAAGAAAGAAATCTCATGCCAACCTAAATCCCACCTTAACACACCGAGGTGTATCCACCAGAGGCAAACCCATCACCTACCAATGGTACCACTGTTTCACAAATGCTAGCTCTTAATATTGTTTAACCCATCTAGGGACTAAGAAGGAGATTGTTCCCAGCTGAGCCACATAATGACAGGAGAAAGCAGGGGTACATTAGTTGGGAATGCACAGATAATGCTCCTTTTCATTGTTGACTAAATGGGCTGAAACCTCTGAAATCCACACTAACAGATTGGTGTTTTAAAACCTTTTTCTCAGAGACTGCTGATTCCCAGTCATTTTACAATCAATAATGAGACCTGTTAATTGGGCACATTCTCATCAGACTCCAGTCGGATGTTGATGCGGTGCCGTCTGCCTGGTGTGAGGGACACTCCACGCTTCCTCTTTCTCAGGCCTGGCAGTTTTAGCTTCCCGAAAGCAATAAAGGAAGTCTAGCTTCTAAAACTTACTAGGTTATCCCTGGACCGAAGGACCTGTGTTGGATTTGAAGGCCAGTAGCTGAAACAAAATTGCTTCCCTGGCCTTCAGAGGTGGATAATTAAATCATCGAGAGAGGGAGGGGGCTGAACAGTAATGGAGACCAAAGAGTCAGGCTAAAAATACAAGGGAAGGGCCAGAGATGGCCCGATACCAGTCCTTGAAGGCACAGTATTGTCATAGCCAGGTTTACAGCACACACACACACACACAAACATGCTCTGTTTTCTTTCCCTCCTTCCTCCACCCCCTCCCCTACCCACTTTCTTTTCTTCTTTCCTTTATTTATTTATTTGTTTGCTTACTTGTATGTTTATTTTTTGAGACAGGATCTTCCTGTGTAATTCAGGCCTCTTTAAACTTAAACCAATCTTTCTACCTCAACCTCCCCAAGTGTTGGGTTACAGGTGTATGCCACCACTCCTAGGGTAACTCATTTCTTTTTTTCTTGTGTGTGTGTGTGTGTGTGTGTGTGTTGATGAATGTGTGAAGGCATATGGAGGAGAGTCAACCCCAGATATGCTATCATCTACCTCGTTTTTGAGTCAAGATCTGTCCCTGTCCTGGCACTCACCACTAGGCTGACTGGTCAGTAAGTTCCAGGGATCCTTCTGTCTTTGCTTCCCCAGCTCTTGGGCCACTTTTGCATGCTGCCACACTAGGCTTTTTGCATTGTTCCTTGGATCTGACTCAGGCCCTGTACTGGCTGGGTTTGTGTCAACTTGACTCAAGCTGGAGTTATCACAGAGAAAGGAGCCTCAGTTGAGGAGATGCCTCCATGAGATCCAGCTGTAAGGCATTTTCTCAACTAGTGATCTAGGGCGAGGGCCCAGCCCATTGTGGGTGGAGCCATCCCTGGCCCAGCCCATTGTGGGTGGAGCCATCCCTGGCCCAGCCCATTGTGGGTGGTGCCATCTCTGGGCTGGTAGACCTGGGTTCTATAAGAAAGCAGGCTGAGCAAGCCAGGGGAAGCAAGCCAGTAAGTAACATCCCTCCATGGCCTCTGCATCAGCTCCTGCCTCCAGGTTCTTTTGATGTGTGAGTCCCAGGACTGACTTCCTTTGGTGATGAACAGCAACGTGGAAGTGTGAAATGAATAAACCCTTTCCTCCCCAACTTGTTTCTTGGTCATGATGTTTGTGCAGGAATAGAAACCCTGACTAATACAGTCCCTTTACTTGCAACTAAGATGGTTCCCCAGCCTTCAGTGCAGTTCTTTCGGGTAAGTTTTGGGGTTGTATTGTTTTCAGCCTAGGAGACGGTTAAGGACAAACCTCTGAGTTCACCTGAGAAGTTGACATGTACACATACATTTATTCTGAGAGGATCCCCAGATTTCTTTTGCTTCCCTAAAGAGGTCCAGAAGGCTCCACCTCTAGGGAGATGGCTGAAACCAGCAATCATTATATTAAAAGAATTAAGTCGGACTCAAATATTAAGGGTGGTGTGTTGTTTCATAAGAAAACAAAACAAATGAACGAAACACGCAAAATGAGAATCTTAGAGTAGGAGGGCCAGAGTTCAGTTCCCAGCACTTACGTTGGGTAACTCAAAACCACTGCAGCTCCTGATCCAGGAGATCTGCCACCCTCTTGTGGCCTCAGGGGCCCTGAACACACGAACACAAATAAAAAAGTATTTAAAAAAATTAAAAGAAACATGCATTTTAAATCTAGGGCAATCCAAGGGAATGCCATGCTTTCCGAGGTTTCGTCTGATATATACAGATCACCTGTAATCCTTGGAGATCTGTGGTCTTACCACGCCCCGTGTCCAGAAAGTTCTACAACTTCCTAAACAGCGCCCCCTGCTGGGGAATCAAGTGTTCAAACCCATGAGGTGGAATGGAGTGCAGGGGCCTGCACATTCAAACAGTAGTACTTATCTTGATTTGGAAAGAAGAGAGGAAGAATCAAGGTTGTCTCGAAAGTCTAACATCTGGATGACATGGTGCTGTAGGGGGCTGAAGGCTTTAAGGCATCAGTCTGAGAGACAATCTGGCTCCCTTGTTCGAAAGACTTGTTTGCTTTCCTTGGAAACAGCACAGCCCTAGAATGACACGGCACTAATTTAGAACCTGCGCAGTCTCGTACCTATGTGAGCACTGTTGGGGGAGGGGGAGGCTGGGGATGGTGTGGCTGAGAGATGTGGGCAGGAGAATCTAAAGATCTGTTTGGTTTTTTTTTAAAGGCTACTTGTTCTTTCCAAGTCAAATAAGGGAAAGACTGAATAAAGAAGGCCAGCCGGTGCTCTTTAATCCTTCCAACCTTAAAGTATCTTCATTTTTATAGAGCACATCTGTCAGGTTCTTTTAAGGGCAAAATTATCCTAAGCAATCTGCCCCCATGGACCTCATATTTTCAGAAATAAATCTTGCCTTGACAAGCTTCTAACCAGTGAACATAGAGAAGTTCAGGTGCTGTCCCTGGGGAACCCCTCATCCTTCTGTCCTTTCCTCCTCTTCTCCCTCCTATCACACTCCACTTGGGCAAACTACTCTGTAAGAGCTTGTTACTACTGAGCTATTTTAAATTTTTATTTATTTTTATTTTATGTGCACTGGTGCCTTGCCTGCATATATGCCTGTGTGAGGATGATGTTGCATGCCCTGGAACTGGAGTCAAAGACAGTTGTGAGCTTCCATGAGGTGGCTGGGAATTAAACCCAGGACCTCTGGAAGAGCAGCTAGTGCTCTGAACCACTGAGCCAGCTCTCAGCTTCTACTTGGCCTACTTTAAAAGAGCAAGTGCCAGGCATGGCAGCCCAGCATCTAAAAGGCACTGGTTGCTAAGCCTGAGATCAGGTCTCCCAGGGGGTAGAACACTATCAGTTCTCCTGACTTCTGGCTTTCTTCTGTTGCACAAATGGAAACCGGGCCAGGAGTGCTTTCTGGGCCCCTAGCTTTATTTGTTTATTTTCTTCTCTTCAAGTGCACATACCTGTTTACTGTTCCTGGTGAGCTCTAGTTGTGGGAGACAGTTTTGGAAGGGATGGGGGTTTCACTGGTGCCAGGACACCCAGTTCCATTCTTAGGCCAATCTGACCAAATCACCAGCAACTGCAAGCTCTGATTCTTGAAGAAAAGATGGGGGTGGGGGAGGATGGGAAGGATGGGATAGTGTAAACAGACAGGGGAAGAGAGGACAGGAACAGGAACGGGGAGGAAACAGCAGAGAGGCTGTGTTAGAGCAGCAATGACAGAAAATAAAACTAAGTCACAATGTGATGGTTTGCAAATGCTTAGCCAGGAATGGCACTGTTGGGAGGTGTAGCCCTGTTAGAGTGGGTGTGACCTTGTTGGAGTGGGTGTGGCCTTGCTGGGTGGGCATGGCCTTGTTGAATAAGTGTGTCTCTATGGGTGTGAGTTTTAAGACCCTATTCCTAGCTCCCTGGAAGCCAGTGTTCTGCTAGCAGCCTTCAGATAAAGATGTAGAACTCTCAGCTCCTCCTGTACCATGCCTGCCTGGATGCTGCCATGTTCCCACCTTGATGATAATGGACTGAACCTCTGAACCCATAAGCCAGTCCCAATTAAATGTTGTTCTTCATAAAAGTTGCCTTGGTCATGACATCTGTTCACAGCAGTAAAACCCTAACTAAAACACACTTTCCCTGGTGTGGTAGGAAATGTTTGTAATCCCAGTCTGTGGTGTGGAGTCAAGGCAGGACAGGAGGATCAGAAGTTCAAGATCATCCTTGGATGCTTAATGGATTCCAGATCAGAAAAACAGTCAGTCACTTGCTCACTCAGTCAATAACCAACAGTGTCCCAGGGCATGCTGAATGTATGACCACACCTTTCCCACACATTCTGGGTCATGTTCACCATCTTTCTCGTGCTGGAATGTCCACAGTAAGGTCTCCTTGGAAGATGACCCAGCCCATGTCAGAACGCTACTTCATGGCTTGCAAAGCTGCTATATAAAACTGGGGAATGGTCTTTTGTGGCCAGATCTTGAGGGAAGGGCTTCTGTTCTCATTGCATGGTGTCAAGTTCAGTGTCTCTGTACTCTTCTAGCTCTTTCTCTCCAGTGTGCAGGTCTTGTGTGTGGGGGGGGGGGAGGGAGAGGGAGGGAGAGGGAGAGGGAGGAGAGGGAGAGGGAGGAGAGGGAGAGTGAGGAGAGGGGCGGGAAGAGGGAGAGAGAGGGAGAGGGAGGGAGAGGGAGGGAGAGGGAGAGGGGGGAGAGGGAGGGAGAGGGAGGGAGAGGGAGAGGGGGGAGAGGGAGGGAGAGGGAGGGAGAAGGAGAGGAAGGGAGAGAGAGAGGGAGGAGAGGGAGGGAGAGGGAGGGAGAGGAGGGAGAGGGAGGGAAAGGGGGAAGAGGGAGGGAGGGGGAGGGAGGGGGAGAGGGAGGGAGAGGGAGGGAGAGAGAGAGGGAGGAGAGGGAGAGGGAGGAGAGGGAAAGGGAGAGGGGAGAGGGAGGGAGAGGGAGGGAGAGGGAGAGGGAGGGAGAGAGAGAGGGAGGAGAGGGAGAGGGAGAGGGAGGAGAGGGAGAGGGAGGAGAGGGAGAGGGGGAGAGGGAAGGAGAGGGAAAGAGGAAGAGGGAGGGAGAGGGAGAGGGAGGGAGAGAGAGAGGGAGGAGAGGGAGAGGGAGAGGGAGGGAGAGAGAGAGGGAGAGGGAGGAGAGGGAGAGGGAGGAGAGGGAGAGGGAGGAGAAGGAGAGGGAGAGGGAGGAGAGGGAGAGGGAGGAGAGGGAGAGGGAGGGAGAGGGAGGGAGAGGGAGAGAGGAAGAGGGAGGGAGAGGGAGAGGGAGAGGGAGGGAGAGAGAGAGGGAGGAGAGGGAGAGGGAGGAGAGGGAGAGGGAGGAGAGGGAGAGGGGGGAGAGGAAGGGAGAGGGAGAGAGGAAAAGGGAGGGAGAGGGAGAGAGAGAGGGAGAGGTAGAGTGGGGGGAGAGAGGGAGAGAGGGAGGGGGGAGCAGGTATGCACATACCAGCGCATGCACATGGAGGTGCCAGAGGGAGTCCTTCTCTATCACCATCTACTATGTTTTTGAGGCAGAGTCTCTCAGTGAACCTAGAGCTCACTGATCCAGCTAAGCTGGATGGGTGGTCAGCACACTCCTGGATCCCCCTCTTCCTGCTCTCCCAGTCCTGGGACTACAGATGTGTACCACCATGCCAGTGCATCTGTAGCTCAGCAAGTTCCCTACAGACTAACTAAGCCATCTCCTTAGCTCCAGGAGGGGTAATCTCCCAAGTTCACCAAACCCTCCAGAAAGCAGACGCCTGCTGGGAGCTGAAAAGACCTCACTGTATCTGTCTCATCATGTGCTAATACAATTATCTCATGTGGGCTATGAATAATGCGGTTTCTGGGCTTCTGAAGAAGAGGCGTGGGGCTGCCAGCCCTTGAGAATGGTTCTGGGCAGAGTCTGAGTAATCTAAGCCCGTCTGAATCACAGGAGAGGGCCTGCCGGTCTCAATTCGGGATCAGCAAACACATGATGCAAACACTGCCTCGCTGAGCCCTTGGGGGAGGTAGGCAGAGCCAGACCCTTGACGAGAGGCCTGGAACCTTCTCTCTTCCTGCTCTCCCTTTGACCAGCTTGGCACCCCTTCCCAGGACCACCTTCCACTTGAAAAATCTGCCTGTGTGGTAGACGCTTTCACACTCTCTGGGGCTTTGAGCCAGACCTCAGGGATCCATGGTATGTATGCCTGCAAGCTGGGGGGGCTGGCATCTCAGGCCCATGGCGGCAGGTTTGCTCACAGGATGATGGGCTGGAGCCGGGCAAAGTGGTGTGTGCCTGTAGTGCCTCAGGAGGCAGAGGCAGTTGGATTTCTGTCTTGAGGCCAACTTGATCTGCATAGTGAGTTTCAGGACAGCCAGGGCTACATAGTGAGACCTACAAAAATAAAATAAAATAAATCAAGAAGCAAACAAACAAAACCAGGATGACTGAGGCAGTCTCAGATCCTGATGGCTGGCATTGCTGAGCATAGCAGAGCCATTGTGTTCCCAGCTCTCTTCCCTCCACCATGTTCTCTATGTAACTGCTTCTCCTATGTCACTATTAGGTAGTCTCCATGATTCAAGACATCCTTTCTTTCTAGAAGTTCCAGGAAACACAAGCAGCCAACCACACATTGCACCTAATGTGATTCCAACTCAAGTTGGAAGTCGTTTCTCCCAATTCAAGGAAGTTATGAACTTGGCAGCTCCAGTGGAAACACACACAGTCACACACACTCACAGAGCCACACACACACACACACACACACACAGTCACACAAGTCACACATACACTCAGAATCTAACACACACAGTCACATACACACTAAGAGTCACATAGAGTTACACACACAGAGAGAATCTCACACACACAGTCACACAGTCACACACACACACAAAGAGTTACACACAAACACACACACAGTTTCTCTCTCTCTCTCTCTCACACACACAAATAGACACAGTCAGACACATTCACAGTCTCTCACACACAGTCACACACACAGTCACACATACACAGTCACACACACACAGTTACATACAGTCACACACATAGTCATACACACTCACAAAGTCACACACACAGTCACACACACTAAGAATCACACAGTCACACACACAATCACAGAGTCACACACACACACACACACACACACACACACACACAGAGTAGTGAATTGTGGATTTGCAGGGAGTGTTTCTCATTTGAGTTGTGTGTATTTCACAAAACCCGAAGAAGAATTAAACCCCAAAAGCAACTGCTCAGAGAGAGAGAAACTTGCTTGTAATTCATGTTATGCATAATGGATTTGGCAGGCCTGAGCACAGAAATTTCCAGAAGTGTTTGCGTGGCAGTGGTTCTTAGCCAATGCACATTTTTTTTTCCTGTCTGGCCATCTGCCCAGCCTGCAGAAAAAGGCTCGTATCTCCACAAGCTTGGCTGGCCCCACTGTCGAGTTTCCAAACGGCATGGCGGCGTCCGATGAGCTTATTCTTAAATGCCAAAAACACTCCTGCTACTTATATCGTTACTGAATATGAGATGCGCTTCATAAAGAGCTGGCGGAGCCAAACCTCGGGGTAATCAAATAGCCTGTCATTAACATTTCCTAAAAACAACAGAAAAAGGCAGCGGTGGCACCAGACCATGGTTTCTCTTTGTTTGCTTTGCACCCTACTCCTGGAACCCCTCCAGTGACGGGAGCAAGAGGGGAGGGCGGCAGTTCTCAGCAGGATGCTTACATCCCAACTTTGAAACACATGTGAGAAAGTCACATCCCACATAATACCACAAGCATGCATGTACACACACACACACACACACACACACACACACACACACACACACACACACACACCATACACTCACTCTTAAGGGGCCCTGAGCTGTGTAGGAGCTCTGAGTTTGAAGTATGCTGGAATTTGGCCTTGAAAGATAAAGGGAGGCAGGAGGGCAGCTTGGGGACTTGGCAAATTACAGACTCTCCTAGAACCGCCAGGAGACTGGATACTTGGAGCTTCATCAGAGGCCACAGCTGGGATTCAATTGTCCAGCATGGTAGTTCCTCTTCCCCCTCCTCTCTCTCTCTCCCACTCCTTTCTCTCTGGGGTTGTAACTCAGGGCTCCATCTGTTCAGTGTCCCCAGCCCTCTTTGTAAAAATTATTATCAATTTAATTTTACCCTTTGAGACAGGAGCAGACTAAGTTGCCCACATTGGCCTTGAATTCACTCTATGATCCAAGGGTGCTTGAATGTGGAGCCTCCTACTTCAAGCTCCAGAATTGCTGGGGTGATAGGTCTACATTACCAGACCTGGCTTCAGGGTGGAGATTTTGAGGTCTTACTTCACACAAAATCTTCAGTCTCCTGCGCCTCCTTTTATTGCTGGTCTTCAGGGAGGAAATCCCTTCACTGGTTTCAGGACCCTTCCTGTTGAACCCCACTCACCATCCAGCGCCCTGGGACCAGACATCCCCAATGTTCTCAGTACTTGTTTTTTTCAGTCTTCTCAACCTCACAACTCTGAAAGATGAAAAAAAATGCTCCCTTTACTCCCAGATTGGTGGGTGAGCCGAGTAGATGGTGCGTGGGGTGTTACAGAAATGGGATAAAGCCAAGCTGATGAGCAGGAATCCTACAGTAAGAGACTCTGAAGAAAACGATGTTCCTGAAAATAGCTCTTCTGCCTTGAGACAGCCACATTACCAGGAGCAAGATAGGATGGCCTGGGACAGTTCTTCACCTGATGCTGCTGTGCATCAGGTACCACATGCCACGCCAGTTTAGGAGTGCCAAGAGGCTTGTCTACCCAGTAGGAGGCCAACAGGGCTAAGCCAGGCGATAGTTTACCCAGCTTTGTAAGGTTTGGGCACTACTGGGTTGGATGGGGCAACAGTGGTGCTTTTCCATGGAGCTGGTGTTCACTACCATCCTTTTTAAAAAAAACTTGTGTGTGTGTGTGTGTGTGTGTGCGCGCGAGCGCGTGCGAGCATGTGTACTTTCTCTCTCTCTTGCTCTCTATCTCTCTCATGGAGATCTCTCTCCGTCTCTCTGCCTCTCTCTCATGGATGCGTAGGTAATGCGTGTGTACATATGTGCTATGTATGTGCTCCGGTATGTGGGTGCATGCCTACATGTGTGGATGCGCAGGTGCATGCATGCTTGCCTGTGTGTTTGTGTATGTATTTACTTCTCACAGGAAGCTCCAGAGAGGGCTGTTATCCACCCACAATCCCATGTCTGGATAAACTCTTGAAGAGATCACAGGTAGCTTTGGAGTCCTTTGCTTTTTTTGCCCCTGCCTGGGCAGTGGAGAGGAAAGGCTGGCCCCAGGGAAGGTCAAGGCTGTTTTGTTCTCCAGAGCAGAGCAGAGATGGCCAGCAACACCACCCAGGCAATGCTCAGTGGAGACAAGTTGAAAAACAAGAGCTGGGAAGCCCATCTCCTTGGAGCTGTTTATGTTACATAACTCAAATAGACCCAGCAGCAGCAGAACTTCTCAGTGAAGCCAGAGGGCGGGTGCTCCCTCAGCCACAGGTCAAGATGGCTGCCTCAAAACAACAATCTAATTCTCAGCGACACACCATTGCAACTAAGCAGGGCATCCTGGCTGGGCCACGGCTCGGTGAGAACTTGGCAGGTCCTTATCTTCTCCAGCTAAGGAATGAGCCCTGACCAGGAGGGGGATGGGCTGCCAAGTGGAAGTGTCCCTTCATAAAGAGGGTCCCCGAGACCCAGAGCTTAAGGGCTGCCTTATCTCAGAAGTCCAGCCCTTTTCAACCTTGGGCAAAGAGGTAGGGACTTCTGGAAGCATCAGCAGTTGACAAGGAGTCCGTGTGGAAAATGGGTAAGCTGCCAGGCAGTGGTGGCATGTGCCTTTGATCCCAGCACTCAGGATTCAGAGGCCAGTGGATCTCTGGGAGTTCAAAGACAGCCTGTTCTACAGAATGAGTTCTAGGACAGCCAGGGCTACACAGAGAAGGCAGTCCCAGGCCTGAAGCTGCACCAAGCGAGTCCTGAGACAGAACAAACGTGAACCCAGGAGACCTCTTTCATCAACACAGCATTGTCTCTGAGGATGGTGGCCCACCATAGGCTGGGGACAAGAATAGAAAGCCAATTGAGAACACAACCCTCAGAATAGTCAGATGAAACCGGCTGCTAACACTTGCCCCGCTAGTAGGCTATGGGGACATGCAGAGAGCATTTTCTCTCGCAGGCTTGTGTTTAAAAATACATCTTTCTTCAAAGCTGACTGGGGAGCGGATGAGAAACATGAAGCCTGTGTCTGTGCAGAGGAGTGTGAACTCTGTGATCTGACCAGTTTGCTCGGTGTCCCTGCTCTCTCTATGCCTGCTTGGGTTCCCTTGTGTCTCAGCGAGTCCACGGCTCAAGTTTAATGGCGGCCAGAGAGATAAAAATGGCTCCTTTAAAATGTGGGTCAAAGGTTGGGAGTATAGTATAGCTTAGTGGTAGGGAGGGATCTCACCTAAGCTGTGCAAGGAAGGCCCTGGACTCCATCCCCAGTATTATCACACTCCAGAAATGTTGTCTCCCTTCCCGGGAGAGCTGGGTGGATGCCCATAGAGGGCAGGCATTGAGGTATCATTACATCCTCTGGGTTTGGACCCCTCCTTTATGAATGTGTCCAGATGCCTTCTCTCTTCCAGTTTCCTTATTTTCAAAAGTAGTATAATTTCTGCCCACTCCTTATGAGTAACTAGGAACTACACCAGCAAAAGTTAACTTTACAAACCTGGCATTGAGCTCCGTGTTCAGGTTCAAGTGTTGAGTGATCCCCTCTCTCAGCCCGGCAGGCCCAGTGCAGTGCTCTTTAAATAAATATCACACTGACAGACGGGCGCTGCAGGCCGAGAAGCTGCTCTGCCTGCAAGACATCTAAGGCCCCTCCAGAGAGGCTGGCTTGGAGGAACCTCTGAAGTTTCTACAAGTCCAAACGTATGTTGTCAGTATAAACCAATGGGTGATGAGCTGTCAGGCGCTGGAGTTGCCAGAATCTACCCATGGGTAGGTTTGGCACCTTTTACCCAGGGGAGCTTCGAGTGAGCAGATCAACATGGTGGGGTCAAGTTCAAGTCTGCCTCAGTGAAACTCTGGGGATGCCTTCCTCGGACAAAGACTGGGGTGGTGTGGTAGCTGTTTAAGGACACCTGAGAGGAGGGTCCCCAGGGGGTTGGGGTGGGACTTCCCCTGGGACTGCTCTGCTCGCTAAGTCTTTAATGAGTGAAGGACTGGAAGGGGGAGTCAGGTGAGCATGCTAACTAGCCAGTGAGCAGAGACACAAGCTGACAGATTTGGACGCCTGAGAGAGCAGCATCCTTATAACTGTGATTATTTTTACTGTAGGCAGTGGGCCGGGGAGAAGAGGACTGCCTTGGGGCTGAGACCTCCAGTCAGAGCCCTAGAGGTCTCTCCTGTTCTTTCATTTGGGGTGTTTATGAGCAGAACAAAAATCACGGCTTTCAGATGCCCCACAAAATGAATGAATGAATGATTATTTAAAAACTAAAATAAAATCTGGTTCTTGGGCTAGAGAGATGGCTAAGTAGGTAATACAGCTCTTGCTATTCAAGCAAGAGGAGCTGAGATTAAGTCCCAGTAGCCGTGCAAAGTGCTGGGTCTGGCCATTTGTGACTTGATTCTCGGTGTTGGGGACTAGGAAGTTGCTGGCCAGGTGGCCTTGCCGAAGTGGCAGAGCTTCTAGTTCAGTGAGAGTCTGTCTTAAAAAATAAGGTGAGAATGCTGGAGGGAGTCACCTGACATCATCCTCTACAACTGAGCAAATCACAGGTACATACCTGCACACACACACACCACAAACATACCACATACCACACATACACATATATACACAGAAACACATACACCACATATGTACCACATACCACACACCACACACATACCTCACACATACCACACACCACACACATACACACACACAAACACACACACACACATTAATTAAAAACAATATCTAACTCATGGATTTATGGACATAGTTCATGGGTAGAGACCCTGTCTAATCTCTGCTAGGTCTCAGGTTTTACTACTAGCGCTGGGGGAAAATCCAGTGTATTACATAAGTTGTCATCCTTATGAAAAATGGGTGAAGGAACAATAACAGAAAAGATGGAGACCTTAATATCCATTTGGGAATGTGAACACAGCTTGCAATTACCCAAAGCCATTGCGTCTGGGGCAGGCTGGGACATTTCTATTCTTTTTTGAGTGACACTGGACAAAGACCCAAGGTCCCACTATGTCTCAAGTCTGGACCACTTCCTAGCAGGGAACCTGGGGGTCCTTCACTCCCCTTTCTAAGACTTCACTGTTTAACCCATAAATTGGAACTCAGGATACCCACCTGCCAGGGGACCTTTCTATCAGGACTCTCATGCACTGCAGTTGGAGCACCATGCACTGCAGTTGGAGAACCATGCACTGCAGTTGGAGAACCATTCACTGCAGTTGGAGCACCATGCACTGCAGTTGGAGGACCATTCACTGCAGTTGGAGGACCATTCACTGCAGTTGGAGCACCATGCACTGCAGTTGGAGCACTATGCACTGCAGTTGAAGGACCATTCACTGCAGTTGGAGCACCATGCACTGCAGTTGGAGGACCATTCACTGCAGTTGGAGCACCATGCACTGCAGTTGGAGGACCATTCACTGCAGTTGGAGAACCATTCACTGCAGTTGGAGCACTATGCACTGCAGTTGGAGGACCATTCACTGCAGTTGGAGCACCATGCACTGCAGTTGGAGGACCATTCACTGCAGTTGGAGGACCATTCACTGCAGTTGGAGCACCATGCACTGCAGTTGGAGCACTATGCACTGCAGTTGGAGGACCATTCACTGCAGTTGGAGCACCATGCACTGCAGTTGGAGGACCATTCACTGCAGTTGGAGGACCATTCACTGCAGTTGGAGCACCATGCACTGCAGTTGGAGCACCATGCACTGCAGTTGGAGCACCATGCACTGCAGTTGGAGCACCATGCACTGCAGTTGGAGCACCATGCACTGCAGTTGGAGCACCATTCACTGCAATTGGAGCAACTTCACTGCTGCTGTCACATCAAGGGCTGGAGTTGCATGCAGATGTGACCTCAACTACTTCTCACTTGTGAAGAACTAAGAAGCCATCTACCTTTTTCCTCCTGACAGATGGTCCCAGATGTGGCTGGGAACACGATTCTTAAGTCACAGCACTGACCACCAGGGCCTAGGGTCCTTCAGAAGGATGGAAAAGCCTCCTTCTTCACCTGGGCTTAAGAGGCTCTGCCTTCCTCTTTCCCACCCCTGGAGTTCTGTCCAAAGAAGGAAGCAGACAGTGAAGGCCTGAAAGAGAGCAGGGCAGGACTGACATGGGCTCCGGAGAGAAGGGGGTTCATTCCTCGTATTCTTTGTAAAATAACCCCCAGGCCTGCAGCAAACCTGTCTACCCACAGGGCTGCCTCAACATGCTGGTTGTTCGAAGAGTCAAGTTTGCAGTGTAAATTCTGCGCTCCCTCCCTTTCTTCAAGGATTCACAGATGGGCTCTCAGCAGCTCTTCCCCTCCAAGCTTTGGTGCTGAAAAGTGAGGTCAGTGCTCTGGAACATGCCATCCCTGTCAGAACAGGTCCTCCAGGCAGCTCTCCCTTGGCAGCGCCAACAGGGTGGGCCGTGCTGGCTCCCAGGCCTGTCCTGACTTAGATCTCTCCTGGCCACTATTTTGGCATTTTCTCCCCGCCTTGCTCTTTATCATGAGCCCATTGCCGCATTTGCAAGCTTGAACCAGCTCGTTTGACAGGCGAGCTTCCATCCTATGAGCACCACTGGTTCCTACAACAAGGCCGAGCAAGCAGCCCCAGCCACTTCCTTGCTGTGATTTGCTTTTGAGTTTAAGATGTCTTGTCATCTCCCTGGTGGTGAGGCAGAAGACAGGACCTGCCTGTGCATTTGTAGTTGGCATTAGTCAAGGCCCTTTGTCAGATCACTGACAGGCACTCTGAGGGGACCCCTCCTGAGTACAAATGATTACACTCAAAGAGGCTGCTGATAAATTTAATGGGCTAGTGGATCAGTGGGCGAAGGGCTTACTGTGTAATCATGAAGACCTGAGTTCAGATCCCCAGAACCGGTCTAAAAGCCTGATGTGGTACCCAGTGTTCCCCCAGAGACATGGGAGGTGGAGACAGGAGAACCCCTGGAACTCTTGGGCCAGCTTACCTGGTGTCAGACAAGTTAGAAGGTGAGAACTGACTCAGAATTGTCCTCTGGTCGGTTCTTTATTTGTGCCTGCACTCACACATGAACGCCATACACATGCACACGTATACACACACTAACATAAAGTTCTACCTTCAGTAAAGCCAGGAAACCGCCTTAGACATAAACCTCACACTGTAGTGTCTTTATCACTTAAACATTTCTTTGCATATCATTCCCCCCCCAAGCTACATTAAGTAGGGTTGGAGTGGACTTAGATAAACCCCCAATTTAGAAAGATATAAAGCCAGGTGTGGTGATGCATGCCTGTAATCTTAGCTACTCAGGAAGCTGAGGCAGGAGGACCACAAGTTCCAAGTCAGCCTGGGCTCTATAGCTAGACCTTGTCAAGAGAGAGAGAGAAAAAGAAAGAAAGAAAGAAAGAAAGAAAGAAAGAAAGAAAGAAAGGAAGGAAGGAAGAAGGAAAGAAGAAAAGGAGAAAGAAAGGGAGGAGGAAGAAGAGGAAGAGGGGAGGAGTAAGAAGAGGAAGAAGAGGAGGAAGAGGAAGAAGAGGAGGAGAGAAAAGAGGAGGAGGAAGAGGAAGAAACTGAGGAAGAAGAGAAAGAGGAGGAGGGAAAGAGAAGAAAAAGAAAGAGGAGGAAGAGGAGGAAGTGAGGGGGAAGGGTAAGGAAACTCAGGCTCCCTGCTGGAGGTAGTGGGTGTAGCCTGCAGCAGCCCTCTGTGGTGGGGGCGGGGGGGAGGATAAACTCAGAGAGGCCAGGGCAAGCAGCCACAAACTGTGCGGCAGCAGGGAGCAGTGATTCATAAATCTGCCTGGGGAGAGCCCTAATCCCAGCCCTTCATCACTCCACCATGCCTGCTACCATGCTGCCCTGCATGACCAATAGTTCTCCCTGGGAATGATATGCTATTGACGTTTCAAAGACTTCCCTATCCTCGCTTGAACTAGAAATCCCTTGAGGGGCTGTGGGGATGGCAAAGTGTCTGCTGAGTAAATCTGGATCCCCAGGACTTATATAAAAAGCTGGACATGATGGCATGCCCCTTTATCCTAGTCCTGGGGAGATGAAGACAGGAACTCCGGGAGGCTCACTGGCTAGTCAGTTTAGCCTAATGGATGAGTTCTAGGCTCAATAAGAGAACTTGTCTCAAAACAGTAAAACACAGAAGATACCCACAGATCCCTGACCTTCACACATATTCATATGCATGCATGTGCACACATGATCATGTATAATGCATCACACACACACACACACACACACACACACACACACACACACACACACACAAAGAAATCTCTGTATTGAACCAAGAACCAGCCTCAGATCCTGTCTGGAACATCTCAAAAAGCTTGGCTCATGGTCAACTGTCTTCAGAGGTCCTGACAAGACCTCCCAGGACTACAGAGGTTTTATTCAGAGGATCATATACTTATTGGCAGGGAGCCATATCTGCCCCAGCCTTGGTCCTCTCAGGCCTTTGTAGGCGCAGCTCTCTCCGGATGGCCACCCTCACCCCACTCTTCTGCCCACTCAGGTTTGGGTCCTTGTTCTCCTCTCCACAGAGCTGTGGGCTGTGGCCACACACAACAAGTGCTGAGTCAGCTTTGGATCCAGAGTGCTGCCTGGAGGGTGGAGGTGAGATGGAAAGGCTGGTGGTGCAGGCCAGACATCAGGCTGGTTCTGTCAGTAAATGAGAGTGTGGGGTTGGATATCAAGCCTGGACTCTTTTGCCTGTGGAAGACAAGTGCTCTACCACTGAGCTGCACTCCCAGCTTCAAGAGATGGGGGCAGAATCCGCCTTCCTCCCTGTCTTAGTTGCTGTGCTCGGGTGTCTTTTCCAATAGGAGAGGTCCCAGAGGAAGCACCATCAAGATGAAGTGAATCAAGACTGGACCTTCCCCGGGGCAGCAGACTCAGTTTCCTGACAAGCCAGGCTGTGGCATCTTGAGGAGTGATTTTGATCTCAGGGTCCATTTCAAGAACTCTGCCCACTCTGAGAGTGTCTGTTTTTCATTTCTCGAGTGTAAGGCAATGACTTCTTAGATAGCGGTCAGTTTACAGCTTTGGGCTCCAGGATGCCAGTGAGCCTGGGTCAAGCTGGAGGTAGGAGACAGATGAATACCAAGACCTCCAGCCACCACATAGGTGATAGATCTTTAGAGCATGCCTCAGTTTTCCCCGACCATTGAGAGGTGATGGCTTTCTTATTGACGTGTTTGGAAAATCAAATAAACCAGACATATTACACACATAAAGTGGGCTTGGCACATTCATCATGCATGGATTAGCCCTTGGCATCCAGACCCTACAGTAACATCCTCTTTCATCATGCATGGCCTCTCTGGCCTTCCCCCACTCACAGGTCATGTGACTTGGGGCAAGTCACTCTAGCCCTCTGCTTTTTTTTTTTTTTTTTTTTTTTTTGTACAGAATAGTTTATTCAGGTCATTGAAGGAGTTAAGAGGGTGGTAGAGGCAGAAGGAGCGGATAGGAATAGAGAAGTAGAGGAGTAGAGGCTGGCCATGAGCACATGGAGAGAGGAGGGAAGGGAAGAGGAAGAAGAGGAGCAAGGGTGGAAGAGCAAGAGGGCAAGAGAGAGCAAGAGGGAGCAAGAGCAAGAGAGCAGCCCTCTGCTTTTTTTTTTTAAATTTCTCTCAGACCTGAGGGGCCAGATACATTCTTACAGGCTGCTGTGAGAACTGACAAGATGGTGGACCTGTGCGTGTGTGCGTGCATGCTTAAGTGTGTGTGTATGTGTGAATTGACAAGATGGTAGACATGCTCATGTCTCATGTTTGCAGGTGCAGCGCATGGCTCACAGTTTGAGGGTGCAGTGCATGGCTCATGTTTGCAGGTGCAGTGCATGGCTCACAGTTTGAGGGTGCAGCGCATGGCTCACAGTTTGAGGGTGCAGCGCATGGCTCACAGTTTGAGGGTGCAGCGCATGGCTCACAGTTTGAGGGTGCAGTGCATGGCTCACAGTTTGAGGGTGCAGCGCATGGCTCACAGTTTGAGGGTGCAGTGCATGGCTCACAGTTTGAGGGTGCAGTGCATGGCTCATGGCTTGGGTGTACAGCTCATCATGGCAAGGGAGGTATAATGGTGGGATCCTGAGGCACTTAGTCACACTGTGTCCACAGACAGGAAGTAGAAAAATATGAACGCTGGTGCTCATCCCACTTTCTCCTTTTTATGAAGTCGGGGTCCCTGGCCCATGGCATAGTTCCATCCGCAGTAGAGTTGGGTCTTCCACCTCAGTTAACCTAATTTACACAATTCCCTACAGGTATGCCCCTAGGCTTGGCTCCTAGCGATTCCAGATCCTGTCAAGTCGATGATATTTAATATCACAGCCAATAAGCTCACCCATTCTAGTTCTTTCTGAACTCGGGCTGGTTGATTCACTCAGCTGTTCTGGCTCAAACTCCTCTCCCACTCTCTCCCAACTGGCTTTTCTCTCGGCCTCTGAATTGCTCTGCTTGACCTCATACTAACTTTAGTAATATGTTCTCGTCTTCTGGCTCCTTCTCATTCTCTTGCTCATTCTGTCTTTATCTGTCTCTGTAAAACTCTCCCGGAAATGCCATCTTCCTCTCCCTCTCCATGCGGCTCTACCCTCAACCCTACTGTGCAGTCTCCACAGCTCTGCCGCATTCCTGTACTACACTCTCTTCTTCCTGCGTGGCCTCTGGAGTAGCTTCCCTTTCCTCTCTCTTCTCGTGAGACCTGTCAGATCTTTCTCTGATTTGTCACTTTGTCTGTCACTCAACTACACATCACTTTCAAACATGGCTGCTTCCTTCTACAAACTAATGTCACCTTCATTGTTTGGGATTAGAGGTGTGTGCTAAGGCCTGAGCCACACCACCACTAGAAATAGGTTCAAATATCCTAAGCAGGTGTTTTTGAATGAGAGTAACATCTAAATTGATGGGCTTTAACTAAGTGAAAAAGGGTGGTCCACCATGATAGGCTTGGTCTTTTTCAGTTTGGTGAAGGTCACCAGAGGAACTGTTTCCACACAAATCTGCAATGCTGCAGTGGGACCCTCACTATTGGCCTATTGCCAATAGGATGAGCATCTGTGCAAAGGGAAAGTATTCTTGCTTTCTTCAGAGTCTTTTGCATTCCTAGGTGCTTTGCGTGGTGACTGTGCTTAGAAGAAGGACTCACACACGTCACCCAAGGGACGGGAGAGCAATGGAATTTCCAAATGGCTTATAAACTCACAGAATCATGTGATCAGAGAGCCATAGTGTTTCAGGGGACAGGAGGGGCCCAGTTGGTTATTTGATCATGTGGGTCCACAGTCCTTCATTTAAAAAACTAAACTCACTCCAGTTAAACTTTTCACTCCTCTGCAGTTTCTAGTATGGAGTCACTGACCCATCCACCCATTGATCCCTTCATTTATCTTTCCATATGTCACCCATTCATCCATCCTTCACCCCAGTACAACACCAAGGCACATGTACAAAAGGGAGATATGGGTTTGTCCTCTCTGTTCCTCCTGTGTTGCCTCTGTCTTCCTCACCCAGGATAAAGCTGAGCATTCTCATGGGGCTGCTGTGTGACTGAGGGAGAAAGGTTGCTTTATATCAAGGTCATGATGATGTCATAGGGTAATGTCATACAGTGATGTCATACAATGATGTCATAGGGACTCTCCAGCCCCATATCCTGGGTTAGGGTTGATGTCAGTCATACTAGGCTGCAGAGCCCTGGCACTGAGGGAAACCCAAAGATGTCTTATTTCAGAGGAGAACATAGCCCTTCCTTCCTCTTTGTGATCCACCAATGCCAGAATGGGGGTGACTAGATAAAGCTGAGGACAAGTTAAACAAGCCACCCTTGAGAGCTGACGCCTTCATTTCTTGGGACCTGTTGCAGGCCACTGAATAAACAAACCGCTGACTGGGAGAGGGATAGGCCCAGCACATTATTGATAATGAAACTGGTTTTTGTACAGGCTAAGTTAAGGGTAATTAAATTCTGTGCCCCAGGCAGATGCACGGATCCCCACAGGAGGGCAAGAATTAATTTAATTCCGCACTCGAACCCCACCCACTTTCCCCAACAGCTCAGTATTATGAACTGAGTGCACGAATGAGCGACAGGGAGAGCAAAAACTTGTGGTCCAAACACTAGGTGTTAGCCACCACACGTCGGAGCTTGAATCTCATGGGTTTCGAGGTTGATCTGGTGTGGCAGACCCAAGCCTCTCTCTCTGCACTTTGGTTTATTGCACACAATCTGTACAAGGGCTGTTTTCACCACTGATGGCAGTCCTGAATCACTGTTTCTCGTCTCTGCCTGCAAAACAGCAACCCAGAGCAAAGGCTGTGCCATAAATACTGGGTCCCATAAAGCCACCATGGGTATAGATTTGCCTGTGTGTGTGTGTGTGTGTGTGCGCGCGCGCGCGCGCACACGCGTGCGTGCGCTCGTGAGTGGCTGACTCGGAGATGCACTGGCAGCCTTCCAGACTGGAGGAAAGAGAGAGCATCCAGGCAGCCTCATTCTCATCTGCAACACAGAGAGACTCATTTCCACTTCACAGGCTCAGCTGAGCACTGTGTGCCTCGGAAAGACAAATCCCAGAGTGGTGGCAGACAGGAGGAGGTAGAGGGGGGAAAGAAGATGGAAGTGGAAAGGGGCTGTATTTATTAAGCTGTTTTCTTTGGGTGAAAAGAAGTATTTATCTGTGATTTCATATATCATGTGAGGGGTGGCTTCCAGCCAATTTCCAAGACACCAAACAACCCGCTGACATCATATGCTAAATATAGTCCAGCCTCCTCTGGGTGAATAAATGAGGGCTCATGGAAAGAAGCAGGGTCTCCTCTGCTCTGTGTTGATCACGGCCAGGCTACCGAAAGCACAGTGAACAGGTCCAGGAAGGACCTGTGCCTGACCATGGCAGGAATAGTAGGTACCTCTGCAGTTGTAGATCTTTGACGACATCTTGGGGTGTGTGTGCGTGCGTGCGTGTGTGTGTGTGTGTGTGTGTATATATATATATATATATATATATATATTTATGAATGTGTATGTACACTTGTGTGTATGTCTATACATGTATGTGTTTATGTGCATGTGAATAAGTATGTATACGTGTGTGTACATATGGGTGCATATGTATATGTGTGTATATGTGTACAAGTATATGTATGTATACACGCATGTACACATGTGTGTATGCATCTATATGTGTATGTGTGTGCATGTGTGTATGTGTGTTTATATGTATATGTATTTATGTGTGTGCATGTGTACATGTGTATGCATGTATATATGTGTGCATGTGTATGCATGCATGTATGTGTTATGTGTGTGTATGTGTGTATATGTGGGTGTATATAAATACATGTGAATATGCATATGTGTGCATGTGTGTCTGTGTGCAGACTTGTGTGGACTTGTTATCCCTGCCCTGCCCTCCAACGAACATGGCTGACCTCCCTAAAAGAAAAGGAGGAGAATAAGGACAAACATGGGAGTCAATGTATGACCAGGAGTTTTGCAGAGTCTGGGAGAGAGGGGACAGGGTTTGGCCTAAAGGCAGCCAGGGCTGTCTGTGTTCACTGCATGTTTTCAAGTAAGGTCATTGTGGATGGTGACTGGTGAACAAGTCCAGCTGTATGTCAGCTACCTTTGGTCCTCTCCCCCAAGGCTCCTTTGCATAGCCTGTCATGTCTGGGGCCTGTCCTTTGTGACACTCCCTGAAAGATAGACTGCATCCTTGGCTGGCAGCATCCTTCGCACCCACCCTGCAGTCTAGCATCGCAGGAGGCCATCTGGAGAAGGGGGGCTTCTAGCACTCAAAGGAGGGCAGCTGTAGGGAGGAAAGCAGGGTGAGGAAGACAGGCCAAAGACAATCCACGCAGGGAGACAAGGAGAATGCTTCCAAGCAGCTCCTGGAAGGCGTAGGATCCCTCTGAAGGATTTCTCTTCACAGTCAGGGATGGAATAGAAGTGGTTACTATGGAAACTGGCGTGAAAGCAGAGAGGAGAAAGGCGAGGGTTGACTAGGGGGAGGCAAGAGCGAAGGCAGCAACATCAAAGAGGAAATGCTACAGCACCTCCATGTCTGACGATGGAAAACAAGTCAGGCAGCAGCACTTTTCTTCTGTCCTATAACAGGTCAGGGATTACCAAACACGGCTACCCTTTCTCTGGAAACCCGTGTGCCAAGCCTGCTCTCCCACAATAAAGCTCGTCGGGTGAGAGAGGGGGTAGGTGGGGTGAACTCTTTGGCTGTCCATAGCAGTTTGGTTTGCACACAATTTTGGGGGACAGTCTTAGAGAGAAGGTCATTTGTCTGGATTCTATCATGCGTCTTCCTCCCAGGTATGACAAAGCACCTGTGCTCTAGAAAGTAACCACAGAATAGCTTAAAGAAAAGATGCGACAGTGCTGGGTACTGTGTGGACCAGGGAAAGGAAGGAAGGAAGGGAGGGAGGAAGGAAAGCGTGAATACACCACCAGAGCCCTGAGCACACATACACTGGGGGCAGGTGCTGTAGGAAGGCAGACACCAAAGCTCAGGTCACACACTGTTCCAGTGTGGTCATCTGAGTAAGGGGAAGGGTGATTGCATCCCCTCAGGCTAGGGACAGCTCCCCACTCCCACCCCAGTCATGATAGAATGCCCTTTCCCGCTGACTCATGCACACAGCCCTGCCAAAACGACTGTCCAATTGAAACACACCAGCTACTCAGATGATTTTAAGTGTTCCAGAAGCCACAGCCGAAGGGTAACAGAAACAGAGTGAGTAGCTTCCCTAAAATCCTTTTAAGCCAATAAACCCCAAAGTAGCCACCTCAACGAAATCAATTAGGAATCACTGCTCTTTATTCTTGCAGTGTTGGGGGTTGGACCCAAGGCTGAGCTACAGCGTGGCCTTCAGCATAGAGATTATTAATGAGTATGTCAAATTCGTTCACGCTGCATCTCTGAACCCTGGTGTGTGGGCTCTACAAGTCAAATATCCGGTGACTCATGCAGGCTGGGCTGCTGTGTTGGGCAGCAACACAGCCCTAGAATTTTCCGTCACAGTGACAGAAGCTGGTGTGTGCTCATTGTAGCTGATAGCCATGGGGGACAGATGGGGCAAGCACCCTGCTCTCACCTCGAAGTGAGTCTGTGCAGAAAGTCAACCTCGGTCCTTGAGGCCTGGTAACCACTTGAAGCAATGGCTAGTCGTAGGAATGCAGGGCTGCTTTAAGGGATGGAAAGGAACTCAGAGGTGAGGCACTCTAATCCTGAATGCAGACAGCATCCCGTGTAATAGAATAGCATTTCTGTCTCACAGCCTAGGAATGCTCAGACATTAAGACGCTCAGAATCATGCCTGGCGATACACATCTATAATCACAGCAGCTGGGGAGGTTGAGGCAGGAGGATAACCCTGACTATTCCTGTCTAGACATACGTTAACTTAAAGATTGTTTCTTAAAGGTCTACTCGCCTTTGAGGTTTCCTTAAAGATTTTCCTCTGCAGAGGGAGGGTGGACATTCACCAGATCAGCTCGGAGTTTCCCACGAGGAGTAGGATGAATCACATCAGTTGCTTTCAGCAGACCTTGGCATGCTACAATTGCCTATAAATATGAGCATTACCATGTATGCCATGCTATTTCCAACTGTAAAGGGAGGCCAGGGTCACACCGAGAGCTGGAGGTGTCCTCCACTAATCCACAACCTTCCTGAGACAGGTGGTCCCCTGAGCTGAGAAGAAGGACCTTCCCCACATTCCAAGCACTTGCTGGGCCCTTAGCAGTTGTTTTCCAATGTGAAGTATTGCAGAGTGGATGAAGAGGTGAAGGGACAAGGAGTATCCTTCCATCTAAGAGTCTGTCAAGAAAGGAAGAACGGGGTGAAGAGATGCCCAGGACTTAGAAGCACATTACTCTCTTGCAGAGGACTTTAGTTTGGTTTCTAGCACCCGTGTGGGGAGGCGCAAAATTCCCCATAACTCCATCTCAGGAAGACCAGGTACCTCTGCTGGCCTCCAAGGGCACTACACTCAGATGCAAAACTCCTCCCCTCTTCCTCCTCCCATCCTCTTCGTCCTCCTCTTCCTCCTCCTCTCTCAAAACTAAAATATTTTTAAAAGAGCGATGAACACTATGTTGCCGTGAATGGGGACCACAATAGACTATTGATGCCAAGGGTTTGGGAAGCCTATAGAAGAAGGCTTACCCCGTGGGGGCCTCCTCAACGAAGAGCCATGGGAAATGGCTGTCAGAAGTGAGCAAGTGACTTTGTGGTGACTGGAACGTCGTGTCTAAATTTCAGTGCACAAGAACTCTTAATTAGCCTCTTGATGGCTCACAAGAAGGGGCTCCAGCACAGCAGGGCCACTCTAGGGTAAAAGCAGCTTGGAAGTCTATCACTGGAGCAATAGCTCTGGCCCAGCACTCAGAAGCAGAGGTTGGTAGATCTCTGTGAGTTCCCGATCAGCCAGGGGTGCACATGAGACCCTGTCTCAAAAACAGCACAAGAAGTAATGGCTGGAGATGCCTAGTTCCCGCAGCTCACAGAGCCATAGAAACCTTTATGGGGCTCAGCAGTTAAGAGCACTGCCTGCTCTTCCAGAGGTCCTGAGTTCAATTCCCAGCACCACATGATGGATCACAACCATCTGTAATGGGATCTGATGCCCTCTTCTGGTGTGTCTGAAGATAGTGACAGGGTACTCACATTTATTTATAATATATATAAATTATAAATATATATATTCTGACAGCTGTTAAGAATATTTAGAGTCCTGAGATAATAAGGAATCCAGGCATCCTTAGTCTTCTGTTGTCCTTTCTTCCCGATCAGCGATTTGTGGATGTGTGGGCTGACACCACCACCAGCAATGGTAGCCTTGATCAGAGAATCCAATTCTTCACCTCCGTGTATAGCAAGTTGCAAGTGACGAGGGGTAATACGCTTTACCTTCAAGTCTTTTGATGCATTTCCTGCCAACTCGAGTACCTCTGCGGTGAGGTTCTCCAGGATGGCTGCGCTGTACACAGCAGCGGTCGCGCCCACACATCCGTGGCTGGTTGTCTTAGTTTTCAGGTATCATGAAGACGGCCCACAGGGAACTGCAAGCCAGCTCGCTGCGAGCGGGAAACCGCCTTTGTCTTGGCCTTTCCGGAGTCCTTTCCAGCCTTACCGCCAGCCATCTTGGACTGTGCTGAGACGAGGCCCGGGGGACGCTCAGCGAGATCCCGGCACCCACTCCTCCATCGTACCTCGATTCAAACTGCTAAATCTTTTTAGAAAGAAAGGAAGGAAGGAAGGAAGGAAGGAAGGAAGGAAGGAAGGAAGGAAGGAAGAAAGAAAGAAAGAAAGAAAGAAAGAAAGAAAGAAAGAAAGAAAGAAAGAAAGAAAGAAAGAAAAGAATGAAGGAAGAAACCATAAGGCTGTTTGGGGAGTGGAGAATGGGGTGTGGAGGTGTCATTGGGGAGTGAGGTTGAGGATTGGGGATGGGGGGAACAGCTCTTCTCAGGGATGGTTTGGTTAGGCAGACTTGCTTCATTGTGACTCCAGTCATTGTTAATTCTCACAAAGTCAAAATGTTAACATCTTTCATGGTGGTTCACCTTAGAATTCTGAAGGGCCTGTCAGTCTTTGGTGGAGACACTTAGGTGACAGCTCTCTGCTCCAGAGGCCAGATCTGTATGCACTGAAAGCAACACCGGTGAGAGGCAGTCAGTTCCTGATGCAGGGGTAGCTCAGAGGACACACTGCCTATGATGAGCCTCCAGCAGGGTCACGCATTAGACAGCAGGCAGAAAACCGAGTCCTACACCTCTGTGGAAAACAGAAACACAGCCTCTCCTTGGACTTCTGGTTTCATTCATAGCCTTTGCCTCCCTTCCTGCTGTCGATAAGAAAGGACGATGCTTTTCTTGGCCAGAGTTCTGATTTTTTTTTTTTTAAATACGATCTCATGTAACCGAGGTTGCCCTCAGATTGGCTGTGTAGTAGAGGATGATCTTGCACTTCCTCTAACAGAGCAGCTGACACTCTCAACCAGAGAGCCAGCTCTCCAGTGTTCACCTTGAACTTCTGGAATTACAAGCACGAACTGGATTACAAGGGTCAAACCGAGGGCTTTGTGCACGCTGAGCAAATGCTCTATAAACTAAGCCACACTTTCTGCTCTGTGTGCCGTCTGAGGCAGAATTTCCTGTAGCTATGGCTGGCCTGGCACTTGATATGTATGTGGCCTGTTGGATTCCTAGTCCTCCTGTCTCATTCTGCCAGGTCTGTGAGAGCAGGCATGGCCCACCGGGAACAGGACGCCAGGGCTCTGCTGCATTAGCTAGCTCTTGCAGTCTCCTCTGGTGCTTTCTCAAAGCCTCAGCACAGAGGCTTTCTGATGCTCACCAGTTTTGCAGGTTCTAGAACAGAATCCTGGAATGGTCCTGGACTCTGGGCCAACTGGGTCTGCAGTCACCTGACCTGTCCAGCCTTCAGTGGCTCCACAACCAGGCTGAGGTTCTGCCTGGGCAGTAGCCACATTGAGATTCACCCTCTTTTCCTATCAAGCAGCACCACGGGGGGTTTGAGAGAACCAGAGACGAGGATAGAGCATTTAACCTATGGCCTCTGGTGTTTGGTCAGAGAATAGGATCTGATCTAGAGACAGAGATGACTTCCCATTATTCTGTCAATTTCCCACTGAGCTTTGAGGTTACCTGGGGCCTGAGGAGTCTAGGTGTGCAGGAAGAAATGGTAGAAGAGAAAGTGTCTGTCAGGGATGAATGTACAGATGTGCTGTTCCACAAATATACCAACTAGCTGTCTTGGCCAGAGGCAGGCCAGGTCCTGAATGTACTGCAGGCCAATTCCTTTGATGTAAATTCTTCTGGCTTTAGCAACCTTTGTGTCACTGGGACTGTGTTAGTCAGTTTCTGTTCCTGCCCAAAACATCCAATTTGGGGAGGAAAGGGTATATTCAGCTTATACTTCCACATGGCTGTTCATCACCAAAGGAAGTCAGGACTAGAACTCAAGCAGGTCAGGAAGCAGGAGCTGATGCAGAGGCCATGGAGGGATGTCACTTACTGGTTTGCTTCCCCTGGCTTGCTCAGCCTGCTTTCTTATAGAACCCAGGTCTACCAGCTCAAGGACGGCACCACCTACAATAGGTCCTCCCACCCTTGATCACTAATTGAGAAAATGCCTTACAGATGGATCTCATGGAGGCATTTCCTCACCTGGGGCTCCTTTCTCTGTGATAATTCCAGCTTGTGTCAAGTTGACACATAAAACCAGCCAGTACAGGGACCAACTACCTAGCAGAATGGGTTTAAAGGAAGACGGGATTTTTTGGCTGAAAACTTTCATCCATGTTGTAAGGGGACGCATGGTGGCACCAGCTGGGGACCAAGAGTTTAAGCCCATGGAGTCTGTTCCTCATCCAAATGAGAACAGCTTTCATGGTTTATTTCAGACATTATGACATCATGGGTGTTGTTGGGAGGGAGGACTGCAGATGACTCACTCCTTGGAGCCATGTGTCCGGTGCGTTTGTTCTGAGTCTGGGCCTGGCTGTGTGAACAGAGTTCCTGAGATCGTGTGCTAAGGTGAAGCCTAGAGACTGAAGGTTGTTCTTGAAAGATACCCAGTAACACCGGGATTCCCACTTTCCCTCCCAATCCTGAACAGACTAGACCTCGAGATTTCCTCCACAATAGGAAATCCTAAGTGACAAGATTTGGTTTCAGGAAAATGATGTTTTCAGAACGTTGTAGGGCACACTCCACAGCAAGCCAGCAGCACAACATAATCCAATATGTAAGAAAGGTCTGGGGATGCGGCACCTTTGGTACAGCCCCATCACGAGGCTCTAGCCTCAACTCCCAGCATAAGCCAGCGGTGGTGGAGCATTTCTATATAGACCCCGTCCTTGGGGATGCAGGAGGATCAGAAGTTCAAAACCATCCTGAAGTAGGTAGTAAATCTAGGGGTAGCTTGAACTACATAAGATCCTCTCTTAAAAGAAAAACAAAAATACGTTTAAAAAAATGAGTGAAATTGAGAGGGATGGACAAACAGAATGGACAGAAAGACGGATTCTTCCTCACCACTGGAAAACTTTATAGGTGTGTAACAGGGAGTAAGTTGTCACACTGTAGATAGAGTGTAAGTGACAGTAATCAGCAGCTAAGCCCTCCCTTGTCACTTGACAATGTATTGGGAGGAGTGAATGATTTGGTGAAGACAGTAAGTCACAGCAAGAGCCTGGCATTTGACAGAGCCCGGACTACAAACCCCATTAAGAGGCATTTTGCATTTAAAATATGTGAAATGCAAACAAAATTTAGTAGCAAAAAGCAAAATTAAATATTTAATGACATAATTAAGTCTTATTAATGCTATGTTCTTTATTTTGCTGATTAAATATTCAGAAGGATTATCATCTCTTTCATCTTTATTACTCAAGTGATGTGTTTTTCATAATTATTTGTTAGGTATTTTCATTAACATTTGATGAATATTAATAGTTAAAATTAAAAAAACGGTTTTTATTTCCGCAGTAATGACTTCATGGCGGTGACAGTATATAACTAGGTGTTTAGAATGTGTTCCACTTTCGAGTGTGTCAGTGGGTGGTGGTGTCACAGATCAGTGGGAACCTGGGTCTTTATGGTGATAAACCGTGATAGGCAAGCTCTCCCATTCTTCTTTCCTTATTTATTTAATCTACTCCTCCCATAAAGCGTCATCGTAGGAGAAATATGAGCTGCAACCTTACAGCTAAAACTAATAAGTTGGGGCTGGCTGGTGGCTCAGTGGGTAAAGCGCCTACTGTGCAGTCCCGAGGGCCTGAGGTCAGACCCCTGGCACTCGGATAAAAGCTGGGCGTGGCAGTGTGCCCTCTAAGCCCAGTGCTGGGGGACACAGACCGAGGTGAATCCTGGGAGCTTGCTGGCCAGACAGTGTAGCAGAAATAGAAAGCCCTGGGCTCAGCGAAGAGACCCTGTCTTAAAAACCAAGGTGAAGGAAAACAGCTGATAACAACCTCTGGCCTCCACAGGTGCCCACACAGTCAAGGGTGTGCAGAAGCACACACACACACACACACACACCAAACACGCATACATACACATACACCAAACACACCAAACACACACACAAAGCAAACACACATATACCAAATACATACACCAAACACACACATATATACACACACACATCAAACACATATACAGACACCAAACACACCACATATACACACAAACCAAACACACATATACTAAACACACATATACATACACCAAACACACATATACACACACCAAACACACATACACACACACCAAACACACATACACACAAACCAAATACACATACCAAACACATATATATGCACACCAAACACACCAAATATACACACAAACCAAACACACACACACACACACACTATGCACATAAAAACTTGTAAACCTACTTCACTAAGTCACAATACTTTCAAAGACTTATTTTATTTTTAAAATGATGTGGGTTTGTATACACAGGGGTGGCTGTATAGTTCATGCCCTAGGGAGTACAGATGCTCAAGGGGACGAGAGAAGGCACTGGAACTCCTACAACTGCAGTTTCAGGCTACCGTAAGCTTCCCATCAAGGGTGCTGGGACCCATGGGCCCTTTCTAAGAGCATTACATACTTTTAACCTCAGAGCCAGATCCTCAGTCCCCTACGTCATATCTTAAACTGACTCCCAGCCTTCTGTTATTGATGGTCTGCACATATTTTTATCTTCCTCACTGGGGTCTCACTGTAGGTCCACCAGAATTACTCTACTCATTGCATTAGCCCTCCGCATGTAGGCCAGTGACCACACAAATATTTATTTCTCTTCTGAGGATTTCTATCCTGGATCACACGATCAGAATGCATACAGACACCCCCTCCCCCGTCTCAGTTATGTAGTGACTGAAGAGAGAAAACTGGGGAGAGTCCAATAGTGTGCTCTAAGGATGAGAGAGCATGTGGTAGCCATATTTCCTGTACACCCAATATGGCTACCACCTTGCAGAACGTTGACATCGTCACAGCAGGCTACTGGCACTGGAGAGGCTGAGGGAGGGTGAGGGTAGAGGTGAAACTTCACAGTCCAGTTTACGGCCAGATTTTGAAGCAGCCACTGTGTGGCAGTCGCTGTGGCTCTTGGAGCCTCTGATAGATGCCTTTGTGCTCTAGGGTGCAGGCCGAGTTGGCCTAATCAGAACAGCATGCCCTTTGACTCCCTGGGAAAGCTTTTTCCTCTTCTGCAGGAATGATTTGCATTTTTAAACCCACAGCATATTGGAAAGAGCTCTGAACCATGAAATGTTCGGGGTGAGGGCAATGGTGGGGGCAGTGGTGAAGGCAGGCAGGAGTATCAAGGCAAATCTCTAAGCACATAGCTTACAAAAGATTGTAACATTCAGTTACAAATGATTGTAATATTCAGAAGTAGCCATGTTTGTTTTTAAGACTAGTTACAATTTATTGAAGGACCTTCACGGGCAATGTATGATTCTCAAAGCCCTTGCTAAGTGGTTGGGACCACTCCATACTCTGTGGGCACAAGCTCAGTGTGTCAGCTTTCCATCTGAGTCAGCATCTCTTGGTTGGTGCCACTAGATGCCACTAGGTGCCACTAGGATTAGAGGCCAAGTCCTGTGGGTCTCAACCCCACCCCCCCACCCCCAGAGCCTGGTATCTCCTTCTCCTCTAAATATTTTTTAATGTGGTAATATAGAACAAAGGTTCTAATCTCATTGTTAAGAAAAGTTCCATGCTGGGTGTGATGGCCCATGCTGTTATTCTGGGTACTTGGGAGACTGGGACAATAGAGGGCCAAAAGATAAAGGCCTGTCTGAGCTGCAGAGTGAGTTCAAAGCCAGCCTGGGCAATATAACAAAATCAGGTCTTAAAAAAATGTTTTTAAAGGTTGGGTTGGTAACAGAACATTAATTAGCCTAACATGTATAAGCTTTTGGGTTCAGTTGTCAATCCCCTCCTCTTAAAAATAAAAAGTAGATGGTAGTCAAACAGATAGCTAGACAGATAGCTACATAGATAGATACATAGATAGATGATAGACAGACAGACAGATAAATGATAGATAGATAGATAGATAGATGATAGATAGTCCCTGTTAACAAATGGAAATAAAAAAATCGCAAGTCCCCTTTGTCCATGGGGCATTGCTCAGTGCTGGTGTGCAGGAGGGTACCACCATCTATCCCTGGCCCTGTTGCCTTTGCTGGCCACGTCCCCTCTCTGACTTTTTCGTGTCACCTGTCTTTCCAAGCTACCCTTGACAAGGAGCAGCCTTGGGAACCTGCTCTAAGCTGCTTCCACCAAATCCCAGCTTTTAATAAAACTCTCTTCAACCACTTGTACAAAACCTTGCCCTGGCCACATCCCATGATGGTGGCTGTTCTCAGAGCCACCATGAGGGGAACGACATGTGAGAGACACTGAGAGGCACAGGAAAAGAAGTGAGATCACTTCACACCAGACCCAGGTAAGTCCCCTGGGCTGCAGGCACATAGGCCTCAGTTTCCCTGTGTTTTGAGCATATCAAGGAGAAAACACACATGGGTTCAATAAAGACAGAGTGCACTGGGGAACCTTGGGGTGAGATGGCCCTTCTAGGAGATGGTGCTGTGGACTAAAAGCAGGGAAGACCATGCCAACTGACTTCAGGCTTTCTCAGTCTTCATCTGCAATGTCTCTTCTTGTCAATCTACAATGAGGCCATTGTTTGTCACCTGCATAGCCCTAGAAGCATATTTGGCTCCCTGTAGAAGATTGATAGATTATTCTTGTCACCAGCCTCTGGCTAGTGGCAGCCCTCCAGGACTCTCCACACCCCCACCCACTCTTTATCCCTCCACTGTCCACTAAACAGGGCTCTGAATACCTTTCTCTACTGCCTCCTGGTAGCTGCAGACTCATTTGAGGAAGCTGCCTCTGTATTCAGGAACTAGCTGCACCCCATGAATCATCACCACGGGGGGGGGGGAAGTACTGGCAGTAGCTGAGAACATCTCTAGCCAGGCCCCCCTCCCTCCCCACTGGGCTCCTTGTCTTCAGAGAACAGAGGCATTGGGACTCACAGGTTCGGGAAGGAAGACTCTCAGATGTCATGGCCAACTACACTGCCTTGTAGGATAGAAATCCTACTTGGAATTGAAGATGGGGCAATGGTTAGCTGAAAACTGACTTCCTGCCATGTCCTGAACCAGTCAGCTGGTGGCCGGAGCTTGTGCTGGTTCAATAGGAATATTGTGTCTGGATCTGGGGACATGGTTAGGCCAGTGAGGTGCCTAAGAAGCCTGAGTTCTATCACTTCCTTTGCACATACACACAAAAACACAAACCCACACCATACACATAAACAACACACACACCACACACATACACACCACACTTATACACCATACTATACACACACAACACACAAACACACATTCATACATATACACACACCACACATACATACACACCACATCACATATCATGCCCACATCTGCAGACACACCACACCTAATGTGCCATATCACACACACATACATATACAAAATATAACACATACAAACAATACACCACATACATATACATATACACACCTGCACACACACACATACACACACATACATACATACCATACACACACACATACACTCATCACACACACATGCACACACATGCAGAAACACTACATATATACACCATACCACACATACACAAAAACATGCACACATCACACACATATATACACAAACACACACGTGCAAACACACATGCACACATATATACATACACAAAAATACACACACAAATACATACACCACATACATATATGTACACACACATGCAAACACACACACTGAGACCTCAGTTGACAGGAAGTCTGCCTCTCATGTCATTGTAACAGTGGAAGCTTGTCTCTACTTGCTACCTGTCTGCTGCCCACTGGAGGGGACATGCATCTTACTGGACTCCCGTGCTCTATAGTCTTGACTTGGGTACCCATCCTGGGGCAAACTGACCACTGCTAAGCTGCTGCCCCACACTCTGGTCTGACATGAATGAAAGCCAGTCCCATGTGCTTGTTTCCTGATGTTACTGCGCAAAGAAAGAACAAGCAGGTAACAGCCAAGGAGCTGTTTGGCTTGAAGCCTTGAGACCCAGCTTGCGGTCGGCCGGGGCTTCACATTTGCAGAGACAGCTCAGCTTCCCTCCTAGACTGCCTCAGGAAACTGCTTGCTTGAAAGTTCCCTTTAGGGCTCAGAGCAAAAGAAGACAAAGACACACCACATACCAGCAGCTGGCCCCATTTAGAAAGTCCCCATTGTAAATATGTATCTAGACATTTTTGTGAGACAGTGTCTCAAGTTTCCCAGGATGGTCTGAAACTTTCTAGCCTCCTGTCTCAGCTTCCTGAGTCTCTGGGATCATAGGTATGTGCTACCAGCTTCAGTGCATAATTAACAGATGTATGAAAGATACCAGGTTATACGTTTAAAATGCTAAATTGAACTAAAGAATATATAAACGCATTGATGATTTTTCTGATACTAAATTCCTTCTGTAGAGAGACTCTCTTGTGCACTGTGTAAAAACATTTACCTCTCAGTAAAAAAAGCCCTGAGCCAATGAGCTGCAGCAGGAAGTGGGAGGTGGGAGTTCCAGGAGAGAGGAGGGTAGAGAATTGTGGGAAAGAGGCAGAGGTGAGAGATTCATTCTCTTGGACAGAGAGGGAGACTATGAACCTGCAGAGATGCAGTGGAAGAACTTAGAATCAACTGGATTATTAAGATATGAGCTGGTCATGGAACAGAGCCAAGGCTGTGGCTAAACATTTATTAATAAATAATTAGTCTCAGAGTCATTATTTTTGGGAACAGAGAAGTCAGGAGCAAAGCCCAGAGTAACAAATGGCACTCCACACTGGTCACCACATGTAACTCAGAGCTCTTCCTCCCAACCACTTTGTTCCCCATAATAATGACTCTGGGACTTTTTTTATATGAATAAACTTCCAGGCCAATAACCCTGGCTCTGTTCCTCATATGTGTGTGTGTGTGTGTGTGTGTGTGTGTGTGTGTGTGTGTGTGTGTGGTGTATATGTATGTGTGGTATATATGTGTGTGTGATGTATATGTGTATGTGTGGTGTGTGTGTATGTGTGTGTGTGGTGTATATATATGTGTGGTATATATGTGTGTGTAATGTATATGTGTATTGTGGTGTGTGTGCATGTGTGTGTGTGTGTGGTGTATGTGTGTGATGCTGTGTACTTTCTTCAGCAGCTCTCCACATTCTTCTTCTTATTATTGTTATTATTATTATATCTTTTTGGAGATAGGGCTTCTCAGTGAATCTGGAGCTCATAATTTAGCTGGACAGGCTGGTCAGTTAGCCCCCAAAATTCTCCTGTTTCTATCTCCCCAGAGCTGGGCTTATAGGATGTGCTGCCTCATGGGGTCCTAAAGATGTCAACTCAGTCCTTATACCAGCACTTTACCAATGTAGCCATCTTCCCAGCCCCTAAAAAGAACTGTCTAGTCCCCTAACTCCAGATTAGGAAGATAGGGCTCAAAATCCAGCCCCTGAGCCCTCACTGTCTCCATGACAACAGGTTGAGCAGGACCACCCAACTGCTATGTGCTCAGAGTCTTAATGTACAACCCAGACTCTCAACAGCAACAAGTTAAACTCTAAAATATTCCACTTTAACTATGCTGAGGCCCTGCAACAGCCTGATTCAAGGTCTAGTAGGGAAAAATAGACATGTAATTCTGCCCTCTTTCCTTGAGGGCTGGGGTGAGGGAAGGGATGGGGCTGAGAATGAATAAAACAGCTTCAAGCCTCTGAGCATTGTGCAAGGTGTAAAGGCGAGTGTGGCGTGTTCTGGCTGGGCTGGCAGACCTCCCACTCTGACTCAGAAGCAGGGAATTCACTCTGGTTTCCTTCTCTGGCTGCCTTGTTGATCAGCCACAGGGCAGGATGCATGCTGAGGCATTGAAATTTGGGTGACATGTCACACTGGGGTAAAAGCAACCACTCTCAGGCTGAGTCATGGCTCTGGTGCAGGTACTGGATGACACACACTCAAAAAATATGCAGAACTGTTTGCCAAACTGGGGCTGGAGCCACGGGAGAACTGGGTGTCTGGGTGACCTGATGATCCCTGGAGATTTGGAATTCCGTCTGTGTGAGAAAGGAGAATGCAGGACCTAACCTCAGACCTAACTGTAATAAGAACCAATACTGAGTTGATTAATTACACCTGTAGCCCCAGCACTGGGAAGATGGAGGCAGGAGGATCAGAAATTCAAGTTATTTCTCAATGTGAAGTTAGCTTGAGCTACATGACATCATATTTGGATGAAATACAATAAAATAGTAGTAAATGTAAAAGCTTTCATGGGGCTAGTGGGATGGTTCAGCTGGGCCAAGCCCTTGCTGTGTAAACCCGAAGGCTAAAGTTCAGTCGCTGGAACCCACAGTTGAAGGAGAGAACCAACAACCAGAAGTCGTCCTCTGACCCCAACATGCACACGTCATAAACACATATGCCAACAAATCATTAAACAAATAGGTTAATAAACTGTAGAAACATCAGCAGAGATCTTGGTGGAATCCCAGGTCTGTATGCTTCTGATTCCGCCTCTAAGTTATTCATTGAAAAAAATGAGCTGTCAATCACCAGGCTGGTGACCCATCCCCAGGGCACATGAAATGACACAGTCACCTCATCACCCTGTTTATTCTACTGATACATTGGTGGAGGCCTTTCAACACGGCTTTCCTCTCAGGCTAACTGGTCGACCTCCGTAGCAAGGTAGCATCTCTGCTGTTGGGCAAAATGGGACTATTGATCTGCACTTTTGCAATAATAGAACAGAGAGGCCCTTGATCTGCGACCATATCACGGACGTCACCAGTCACCAGCACCAGTGTCCTTCCTCATCTTTCAGCTCCAGATGCTCAGTTGCCTTAAGCTGCGTGGGGTTTGGGAGAGTTTGGGGATAGGCAGTGAGTGTTATTGACCTGCTCGATGATCTATACACCAATGGAAGCAACAGCAGGCACAGCAAAATCCTGTAATGTTGGGCTGTGCTTATCACCTTATCTCAAAGTGGCCTTCGAACTGATTTATGTGTGCAACAGGAGTCTTTTATAAGTGAGGATTCCAGAGATTTTATAATCTGCCTGTGGTTACACAGCTCATAAGCACGAAGCTGGAGCTTACTCAGGAAGATGGTTCCCAGAATCCACCAGGATTTTTCTTATTTAACAGTACCTATTACGGACATAGTGTGTGTGTGTGTGTGTGTGTGTGTGTGTGTGTGTGTGTGTTCATGTGTCAGAGTGAATGTGAAAACCTATAAGTGAGCAGACCAGAGGATGAATCCTGGCTTTCATTCCTCCTCAAGTACGGTTTGCCACATTTTTGTTGCTGTTTTGTTTTTGTGATTTTTTTTTTACACTGTATTCACATTGGGTCTGGAACTCACTATGTAGAACAGGATTGCCATGAATTCACAGATCTGTCTGCCTCTGCTTCTCTAGTGTTAGGACTAAAGGTGTGTGCCACCATGCCTGGCCACCATTGCTTTTTGAGACAGGGTCTTTCACTGGGGCCTGGGTCTCTCCAATAGTCTGGCTGACCAGGAAGCCTCAGGGATGTCTGTCTCTGCTTCCCAGTGCTGGAATTACAGGTACATCTTGCCACACCAAGTTTTTCACATGGTTCTGAGAATTGAATCCAGGTTCTCAAGCTCACCAAACAAACACTTTACTGACTGAGCCACTTCTTCAGTCATGTTTTGTGATTTTCTGGCATCCTTTTGGAGGGAGAACTGCCCTTTACCCTTTGCCTTTTACTAGGGCTGTGAATTACAGGGCCCTAGTCCACACTCATCTGACCCTCTGCAATGGTTGAAGAGGATAGTCCATCAGAATTCCTCCTGGGTGAAAGGAGTTTCTTAGCAAGGTCTGCTGGGGCTGTATCCCCAGCAATTGGTGGAGGAGTGTGTAATCTGCAGATGAATAGAGACAAAAACTAGAACGAAACTGTGGAAGGTGAGGTTAGGTGGTGGTTGATATTTGTCCCTCGGGAATCCTAGTCCCAGTACAAAAGCTCTGATCCTATTCTTGGTTCCCACTTTGACTATGTGGCCATCCCAGTACTTCCAGAGACAAGAACACACACACACACCTGAAGTAAAGTTTTACCACCTGGGCTAACAGTTCTTTCCCCAAGAGCCATAAACCATCAAAAGATAAATGCAATGTGACTCCTTTTTGCATGGGGAAACCCTTTTGCAGCAGAGGCCATCCCATACGTTGACACTGGTTGAAACACAGAGCAAGTGTATGCTTGGGTGCACACATTTCCTGCACCCAAGGCTCAGAGAATAAATACCTCAGAGCTGTCAGAAAGTAGGATGCAGAGGAGTTGGGGAAGTCAGCTGTGAGATCTCATCTCCTAGAAATGACAGGCACGCTCCATTTGAAATATTGTAACAATCTGGCTGCTGAGATCTGGGCAGTAACATCAATAGACATGCTTATGTGGAAGAGGAAATCTCACTGGGCCCCGTCCCTAAACAAAGAACTACAGACAGCTAATGATTGTTGTGGAGAAAATTAGTCTTCCCCAGGGATGAGCCCTTTAATCAGTTATACAATACCCAGTGGTCAGCCCTGAAATCGTGTACACACAAGACTAGTAAATGGACTCAGCAGGTTGCATTTATGTATTTATGCATATATGTGCAAAAATAATGATTAGAGGAAAGGGAGCCTCGTACTGGAGAATGAGTAAGGCGGGGGCAGGGTGAGGCATGGAGAGAGAAGACACAGTAGGGTTGGAGGGAGGAAAGGAAGGAGGTAAATGATGTAATTGTGTTTTAACTAAAATATTAAAAACAGAAGATAAGGGAATCAGGAACTCTCTTACCATAGGTTTGTTTTCCTCTCACACCAATTGAATGCTGATTAATTTTTTTTTCTGGTTCTGTTGTCTTGTAACTGTTCTCTCCAGCTTTTTTGTTTGTGTTTGTTTTTTTCAGATAGGGACTCACTTTTAGCCCAGACTTGCCTAGAACTCACAGCCCTTCTGCCTCAGCCTCCATGGTGTGGCAGCTTCAGTGAGCTTGACCACAGCGGGCCACTCTTGGGAGACAGAGGACAGTTTATGGGAGTCACCTTTCTTCTTCCATCATAGGTGTCCTGAGGTCAGGCCACTGAGTCTGGGATCTGATATCTACTGAGCCATGTTGCTGACCCTGCTCTTGGCTTCTTAAAGAGTTGTTTTTCATTATGTGTCTCTGTGTATATCAGTGTGGGCATCCTCAGAGGCCCAAAGCTAGAGATGCAGGTGGTTTTGAGCTGCCTGACATAAGAGCAAGAACCAAACCCTGGTCCTCTGCAGGAGCGGCAAGTTCTCTAACTCTGGGCCCTCTCTCTAGCCCTGACTCTTGGGTTTATTAACTTATGTATGGCCAATCCAATCATCAAGCAAGGTCAAGGGGTGGTAGTCTCTGCCTGGAACATTTGGTAAGACTTCCACCTAAATCACTCTTGTTTCTACATTTGCTCTGATGTCCACACCCTTAGTACTTAAGGATTAGAGCTTGGCCTCCCCATTCCTATCTGAGGCTGCTCTCCAAGCTAACAGTGACCCACATGGAGCCCTGCTTGAGATATGAACCTTTGGTTAGTTTCACAACACTTCTATGAGGTAAGTTCTAAACTTTTGTCTCCTTAACTAATGAAGAAACTGAGGGAGAGACAGAGAGAGAGATGAACCATTTGCCTAAGATCTGTCTGCTGGCAAGTGTTAGGCTAAAGGCCTAGCTGCCTGACCACAGGCAGACCTCACTTTTGGCAAGACACTCAACGTCCTCTCTCGGGCTGATGCCTTGGACTCTCAAGGCCTCGTGGTCCTCAGCTATGGGCTTTGCACCTGCAGTGGTGAATACAGATTCCCGGGTAAGAACATCCCCCCCGGCCTTTCTCCACAGTCTCAGAGCCTCAGAAACTAGATGACCTCACAGGCCCTGTGACACCCCCAGACCTCTCTCTTCAGAGGGTCCCTTGCTTTTCCAGCTGCCAGGATGGTCACCGTCGAATGGGTTACAATAGACATCCTGTCAGGGTTTGTCCTGACAATGGATCATCTGGCTAACATCAGGCTCCTCTACAGGGAGAAGTCCACACCTCAAAACTATTCAATCAAAGGTCCCCATGAAGTTCTCCTTGGGAGATGGACTCCCATGGGACTATGTGAGGTACCCATCTTTTGCTTCTCAGATCCATTCCACATCTCCCCATCTCCCCATTTCTCCATCTTCTTCCACCACGAACATGTCCAAGCACACCTTGATACATGTGTGCACTGTGGCCCCTGAACCTAAGTTCAGCCTGGTGCAGAAGTCAGTTAAATGATGCCGGCTTGACCTTGCACAGCATGGGGACTCGGGCATAATGCAGGCTCTGGACTTTCTGGAATCTCTATTTTTTTAGCTACTTGGTGTTCTTGAATCTTCTGTCTTTGCCGTTACTATGCTAAGGGGTTGTGCTGGCTGGTTCTGTGTCAACTTGACACAAGCTGGAGTTATCACAGAGAAAGGAACCTCAGTTGAAGAAATGCATCCATGAGATCCAGCTGTAAGGCATTTTCTCAACTGGTGATCAAGGGTAGGAGGACCCAGCCCATTGTGGGTGGAGACATCCCTGGGTTGGGTTCTATAAGAAAGCAAACTGAGCAAGTCAGGGGGAGCAAGTCAGTAAGTAACATCCCTCCATGGCCTCTGCATCAGTTCCTGCTTCCTGACCTGCTTGAGTTTCATTAACACATAACTAACAGAGCCAGGAAGACTCTTGACTGTGTGGATCTCCCAAGGAATGCCCAGGGGCTAGGCTCAGGGTTCAGCCTGTCCTTTTGGCTCAGATCCTTGTGCCTTCTATGCAGATGTACCAGAAGCTTTCTGACTGTCACTTGCCTCCCCCTGACCCCCATCTTGTAGCTGGGTAGCTACCTTCCTATAGGGAACTGGTACCAAAGCCTTCCTGCTCTTTGCCTTACACGCCTTACTGTCTTTTATGACTCACCTGGATGCACCCTGGAGATCCATCCCTGCCCTAAATGGTTGCAGTGGAGGAGAGCATCTTTGGCTAACGAGGCAGTACTTAACGTCCTTGGAACAAGGCTCATTCTCTTCCCCTCAGACACCTTGTCCAGGAAGTACTCCACTCAGACAAAGTTTACAAAGAATGAGCCTTGACTAAGAGCCTTTGGCATCTGCTGGTAGGCAGCTGGGAGAAAATGTCCCACCTCAGCCCATACACCTTATAGCTCACCGACCTCAGCCCAAACACATTGCAGGTCTCTCTCTTCTGGTGACAGTGGTTCCAGATTTGTGGGGACCCAGACTGACCTAAGACTTTATCAGAGCCCTGATAAAAGAACAAATAGGACTTTGGTTCTATGTTCTTGCTCAGGAGTAGACTTGGCAAGGTCAGTTTAGGGCTGGAGCCAGTGGCTCAAAGGAGCGATGGCTTCTGGTGACCCAGCTCTTTTCTCTGGGCTGCTGGCCTAAGTCAGCCTGTGATATCCTGTGTTCTCTTTGCCAGCATTGTCTGACTTAGCTTTCTGCTGACCTTGGCCATTTTCTCCTTGCAAATAGTATATAGGATGCTGTAGAGGCTGCATTTGTTTGTTTCTTTCTTTAATTTTCTGATTTATATTTTATGTGCACTGGTGTTTTGCCTGTGCGTATGTCTGCATGAGGATTCTGGAGCTATGGACAGTTTTGAGGCTGTCATGTGAGTGCTGGGAATTAAACCTGGGTCCTGTGGAAGAACAGTCAGTGCCCTTAACGGCTGAGTCACCACTTCAGCCCTGATGCTGTTCTTTCTAGTAAATCTGCTTAGCATATGCCATCAGCTTCTGTGTGACCTCCTGGTCCCAGCTATTGCTTTTGTTTTCTTTATTTCTTATCTGTGGTCCTCCTGGCCCTCCCACTGAACACCTCCCAGTCAGGACCCCTTTTCCTGTGGTGTTGGGCTCAGATTCCTTCGATCTCTACTCCCTGCCTTCCTACTAGTCTTTACGTTCATGAAGTAGAAGTGGCTGGTGCCCGTGGGACACTATCATTTCACCACAGAAGAAAGCAAACGCTGATTTGTAAGACGTGGGGGTAGGGAGGCTGAGAGGAGAAGGGTCTGGGCTAGGGGTGTGACTCAGTGGGTAACACATCAGCTCCCAGAATTCACATAAATGCCAGATGTTTTGTGCATCTGGAATGTCTGTGCACCTACAACGAGAGGAACCAGTGAGACACCCCATCTACGCAGTTGTACTCAGGGGCAAACAGCAAAGGAACCCAGCCTG